>NW_028247207.1:0-50312 GCF_964263255.1 Lissotriton vulgaris | reverse complement strand
CAGTCAGTTACCATGCATATGTTATGTTATGTTAATCTATATTTGTATAGTGCGCAGCTACTCCCAGGAGTGTCCCGGCGCTAGAGCAAAACGTGTTGACCACACAACATCAAAGCATACGCAGCCGCGACACAGAACTTCACTGCTGGAAAAGCCACGTTTTCAGACTTTTTCTGAAAATCAGGAGGTCGGGACACTGTCTGATAGCAAAAGGTAGGTTATTCCACAACCTAGGGGCTACAAAATGAAAAGATCTACCCCCTAGGTAGGAGAATTGAACCTTAGGGACAGTAATTAGCAGGGGAAGATAAGGTTGAAATCTGTCCCCTACGTAAAGTGCTCCAAACTTGTGGAAAGCTTTAAAAACAGTACCAGGTCCTTGAAGTGTATTCTTTTTCGCACCGGAAGCCAGTGCAGCGAGTACAAAAGCTGAGAGTTATGGATTCTAGGCCCAATAAAAAAAAATGGCCCTTGCCGCTGTGTTCTGGATCACTTGTAATCAGCTCAGAAGATAACCCAGAAGGCCAAGATACAAGGAGTTCACATAATCCAGCCTGGAGACTACCAAGGCCGGGACAACAGTTTTCCTGTAAGGGATGGAAAGCAAGGGAAGGACATTCCGCAGCATTCTCAATAGTCCAAAACATGTCCCAGCTACTTTCTGAACTTGGGCTTTCATAGAAAGAGATGCATCCAACTTGATTCCTAGGTTTTTCACGGTGGAAACAGAGGACACGGGGGGACATGTCCTGTGGCCACCATGTATGCCAAGCTTCAAAGGGCCGTTGCCCCAAAAAAATTATCTCAGATTTCTCAAAGTTGCATTTTAAATGATTGTGACTAAACCAGGAGAAAACTTTAGAAAGACAGAAATGAATGAGAGTGCCTTTGAAATCCGCACCCTTCTCGCAAGTGAACAGCAGCTGGGTATCATCAGCGTAAGACACTATTTTAGCCCCAGATTCCTTGGCAAGAGGGGCAAGTTGGGCCATATGCAGGTTAAATAGTGTGGGGGCTCAATATAGAGCCCTGAGGTACACCCACGTTCCAAGGGGGGACTCTGCAGCAAAAGGAGGAACCCAGATGGTTTGGAAGAGGTTAGCCAAAAAAAAGATGTAAACCATCACAATACTGTGCCACCAATACCGCTCTCCCTAAATCTTTGCAGTAATCTATTGTGTGGTACAGAATCCAAAGCTGCAGAAAGATCCAATAAAACCAATATTGCATTGTAACCTCTGGCCAGGGTAGCTTTGATAGTTTCTGCCACCTCTAGCAGAGCTGTTTCAGTGCTAAAATTCGCTCTGAAACCTGACTGGATAGGGTGCACCAAATGATCGGCTTCCAAAAAGTTAGTTAAAACTCCATTAACATATTCCCCTGCTGCCATAGACAAAAAAGGCAGGAGTGAGATAGGCCGGAAATTACTGGCTACCTCAGGGTCGGCCGTGGGTTTCTTTAGCAGCGGGAGGTTATTGGCGTGTTTCCACGCTTGTGGCATGGACCCTTCCTGAAAGGCAGTGTTCAAAATAGGGTTCACTATGGGATTAATCATTTCTGCTACAGCGGACAGGACTTTGGCTGGGCAAGGATCGGTGGGAGAACCAGATTTCAAAGATTTCAAAAGCACCAAGGATTGCTCCTGGAAAATCATAGGTAACTCGGTAAGTGAGATGATAGGGAGGGGATGCACTTCTAAGGAAGATTCTCCGAAATCCTCCTGATTAGACAGGGAGACTGAGAAGGTATCCTGGATGATTTACATTTTTTCATAAAAGAAACAGGCCATACGCTCAGTCCAGTCGCTTGTAGGAGCGAATGGGCGACAAGTGGGGATTAACTTTTGTTGGCTGCAGAGTCAATTTTTGTTACTTGAAACATTTTTTTTCCTCACAAACTTTTTTATAGTGTTTTTCAAGGCAGTTTTATAGAGTGATTTTGATTTTTCAGAGGAGCTGTAGTTCCTATGCCACTCTCTTTCAAGATGTTTATAGGTCCTCTTGCTGACCTTTTAGGGTTCCGTGTACCACGGGGCAGAACCACGAGTGGCCTTAGCAGCCCTAAGGGAAGGGGGCCAGTTCTGATGCCTGGCAACAAAGCCAGTCTTCTAAGGACTGAACATCATGTTCCAAGTTTCCACTTAAAAGAATCGGATGGTGACTCAAAGCACACTGAATCACCTCAGGGGTCATAAGATGGAATGGGCTAGAGCTCTGGCTCATGCTAGCTTTGTCTAAAAATTGTGGTCTAGAGTTGTTACGCCAAATTTTGAATGCAACCAAATGGTGGTCGGACCAAGTTAATGAATGAATTAATGAATTCGTACTTGTATAGCGCACTTATACCCTGAGGCGTCTTGGCGCTGTACGCATATCGCTGTAGAACCCTTCCTGGCTTTTCCCTGTGAAATGCCCACTTCTGTGCACCCCCAAGGTGAAGCCAGGCATCCCAGCGCTGTTGGGGCCGTTGTGGAGATTAAGCAAGCTATTGCCCAGAGTTGCAGAATGGGACCCATGATTAGAATAGGCACCGAGGCGAGAATTATCAGGTCCGAGGAAATTGAGCCCAAGACCCGCCGAGGCGGTAATTGAACCCTGGTCCCGAGCCAGACCTCTGCATCAGGGTCTGCCGCTCTAACCATTGAGCCACACTTATGACGCTCCAGTTAAGGCACAAGGGGCGTCAGCATAAATTGGGTTGGAAGAAAAGACCTGCTTTAAAAGGTGCCCCTTATTGTGAGTAGGGAGATGGACATAGGCAGTTAAATTCAGAGTTTCAAATGATTGCCGTAGTCTCATGGACTCAGGATCAAGAGGCTTGTCCATGTGAATATTAAAGTCCCCGAGAACCATGCAGTGGCTTTATTAAGCCGCGATAGGATAGATAATGGGCTTGATGGAATATAGAAATCTATTTGCTGGTCTGGGGGGACGATAAATAACTATTCCTGCCATGGATTGATGTGCAGAGATCGTTTGGAGAAAACCCAGGCTCTCAGCTCCCTCTATTTCCTAGTTAGCTAAAGGAATACAGGACATGGAACTTCTATATATTACGGCTAACCCACCGCCTCTCCCCACAGGGCGATCTTTCTTCATCATCTAGTAACCTTGGGGAACTGCATTAGCTATTGTGGGATTAGAGACGTCCGTTAGCCAAGTTTCCGAAAGGAACACCAAATCTGGAGAGGAATCAGCTAACAATTCATACATTTCAAACTCATGTTTGTTTAAGGAATGAACATTCAGTAAAAAAAGCCTTCAGGCAACTCCCTGAGACCTCTGAACTAACACTGGAGGAACTCAGATCCTCAGTGACAATATGCTCACCAAGAGAAGGGTAGACCGTCCAGTTACAGTCATTACATCTCTGGGGGAGATAATTCCCCGACATAGCAAGATGAGGTTTGCAGACCAAATGTTTATTGATATCTAGCAGAAAGTTCCTGCCATAACTAATAATTTTGGGGAGCTCCAAGGCAAAACCGGCAGCATGTCCAGCCCCGGCCCCCTCCGGGACGCTGACGGGTGCAGACGGGCTTGCAGAGTTGTGCAGCATTAGGTGGTAGCTAAAATGTGTATCTGTTTCCTGAGGTACTGCTAGCCATCCTGATTGTGAAGTGATCTGTGCGATGTGATGATTGTGATGTTAAAGTTCATGGTGTTGAAATAAGATATGTACGATACAGGTTTTAGTAATGTTCACACACTGCTTACTCTGCATGCACTGCTGTTAGTGGCTGATGAATTGTCCTTGTCAGCTCTGAATCTCCCTGATGTCCATCTGAGATTGCTATGTGATGTGTTTGGATGTGCATATGTTATGAATTTGTTTTTGATGGATGCAGTCTTTGCCCTGTGTTGGCTCTTACTAGTGACAGGTCCATGTGTGTGTAATGTCTTTTTTAGCATGACATTGTGTGTGAGGAGTTTGAGTATTTGAAGGCATTCAGATGTGTGTTGAATTTGTACTGTGCTTTTCCTGTGTGCATGTCACATACAGCAATGTGGAGTCTTGTTTATTTGGTTGTTTTGTGTGCACAGTTGTGCTATGTCCTCCTATATATGAACAGTCACTTGTCAGGATTGTGCATGTAAATGCCTGTGCTGCACATTGACATCATGCTCACTTTGTACCTGGTGGAGTGTCTATGTCTGTCTTTTGCAGATGTGTCTGGTTGCACACAGTTTGTGTTTATATTTGACATTTGTTCATGTATTTCTCTATTAATTTGGCCAAACTTGTTGGACTTATTTTGTTGTGGTTTGTGATACATGTGTTTGGCAATTGGTTTGAGTTCAGCATTAGTTCAGACATCCTTGAGTGGAACTCAGACATTTGTAGATACACACTAGGGTGTAGCATGGGGTATCAGGGAACTCATAGAACATCATTTTCACCTTTATCACAGCTTCTCCCAGGTGTAGAGCAGTGAAAGTGGGTATATGAGTGGTATGTGTGAAGGTCATAGTTGGGTTTGACAGTCAGGGAATGTCCTCGTGAGACATGAGTGTTGTGCTGGTGGCATACACATGTCAAGACACAGATGAGGGGCTGGTCACTGTATGACAGTTCATCTTGTTCTGGGCCAATGCTTTACTTGCATTGTTGTATCACAGGGATACTGCACAGATGTTACTTTCATACAAGTTTAATCTCTGTGCCACCCATGTATTATTGATGTCCTAAGTGAGTGTCATATGCAGTACCTCTTGAATTTCATGTACAAATGGTACAAGTCATTTCTCCATGCTTTTCCTGCACTGTGCACTCCACTTTAGGATAGTTTATTTGTTGTGATAGAGTGCTGCTGACTTATGGTATGTGTATGAGGCAGAGTTTAAGTGTGTGAGCTGTATCAAGGACTTAACATGCAGTGAGGACATTTCCAAGGTTGTTAATCTGCACAGTGACTCTTAATTTCTTCAATTACTCACTTTAATGCACATATGTGGAAGGCAGGTGTGAGGAGGAGGAGGGTTGTCATGAGTCTCAGGATAGAGTTTACTGTTGTCAAGATGGATTCTTCCTGACACTTTGGCAGTCAGGAGGTGTTCTGTGAAGTGGCAGTGTAGTCATTGTTGATGTACAGGACATACTCACATGGTGTCATTTAGTGCAGCAGTTCACAAGTGAGTCAAATGTACACTGTTGCTTACTTGAGTTTGCCGTTTGAGTCAGACATTTTGTACTGTGTTGCATGGTATGGGCAGTCTTTATGTGGTATGGGCTGACATTGTATGTGATGCGCCTACCAATGTCTGTTTGGGGTGTGTGCTAATATGTGATTATGTTGTATACAAAAATAATTGCCAACTTCACCTTACTTGACACCTCCCAATTGAGGAAAACCAACCAGAATTATTATATGGTCTGTTTGTTATATTTACGTAATACCTTTTTCCTTTTTTATTTCATTATATTCAAAAAGTTTTAGGTACAAAAAAGACACTTAAATACATTCAACAATGTCAACATAAATTTTCAAAGCAAATTACATTCCACATTGCATATATGAACACCACATAAATTACATTACATATATAGACACTGTATTAATTTTGATCAACAATTAGACTCATATAAATGATTTCTAACTAAACAAAGGACAAAGTGAACATTTAGATACTATTATTCAACAAGCAGCAAATTAATGCATTTCAGTTTGTCAAAGTCATTAAATGTACTGCAAATTAATGCATTCCTGATTCAAAAGCCGACGCGTTTCGAACCCATTCCTGTCACTTTATGGGTTCTCATCAGGGCTCTGTCTCTTTTATTTATCTGATTCGTTGCCGGTCGTGTGCTCCAGTATTCACTTTCTAGATCGTGTGTTTCTTTATCTTTTATGATAAGATAAAGATTTTCACACAGCGGGCTCTCTCTATATTGTCTCCCTCCGGCACCATTGCAGAATGAAAAGTCTGGCGGATCCGGAAACACCACAATGGATGAGAAAAGGGCTATCTTCGCCCATTGTAATATGGCAGTCGTGCTGACTGCCACAGGAGTAACTAATTGGACGTTTTCAGCCAGCACCGCAGAGGTGCCTACGACCGTCATAGTAATCAGCCCCTAAGTTTCATGAGCAGTAAATGCGATCTCTCACAGCATGCATTTCAGTCTACACTTTAAGGAGGGATTTATAATGAAAAGCTGGCTTGATAATGCTTAGGAGATTGTAGATTGCATTAGTGGACAGATCATGTAAAGATACTCCTGACAGGTATATGGCTCAGATGCATCAGGAAGGTGATAAATCAATACTTTTGCTTGGATGATGAAACGTGAAAGGCAACTGACTCATATAAGAGAACCTGAGCTTGCAAACAAGGACACTTCATCTGATGATCCACTCAAATCTAATGAGTGCGGGGACAATTATAAAGTACTAGCTTACCCGTCGTGCGTTGCCGCGATCTCAGAAGAAAGGAAATCTAAGGAAACTTGTTATGATAACATTCATTTTACATTGTGTCATTTTTATTGAAACGTATTCTTTATAATATGGAAAACATTTTAAAGTGTTGTTTTAATTCTGTTTATTTGCTCGAGTGCTTGTCGACACACTGTATTTTTTGTTTTTCCGTCTGGTGCGAACACAAATAAATCACAAGGTTTTCCGACGCGTGAGCTGGCCACATACAGTTGTCCATGTGAGAAGCACGGATTCTCCAAATCTAGACCACACACTTGCAGCGATTGTCCTTGTGCTTTGTTGATGTTCATTGCAAAAGCGAGTCGCACCGTAAACTGTAAACGTTCAGTATTGGAAAGATTATGAGGACCTTGGGGGCCAGGGGGGCCGATATTTAACGCATTCTTTTTTTTTTGCCAGAAACCTTTGCGGGAGTGTACTCAACAATTTTTTACAATTTTTTTCATTTTTGATTTTGCCAGAAACCTTCGCGGGAGTGTACTCAACAACTTCCCAAAGTTTCATGGCGATCGGATGAATGGTGTAGTAATGCATAAAGGACAAACAGACATACTTTCGTTTTTATATATATAGATTATCTGGGTAAACACTCATGAAGACGGAACACCCAAGGAACGATTGGTAGACAAATGTAAATTAATTAAATTGATAGTGGATTTATTGAGAGGCCTGGATACTCATATATCAAGGAATCCCTGGTAATTTTAAGGAGCATGGTAAGAGGCATGGATCTGGGTAACAATCGACCAAGCTTTGAATTTTAGTGGGAATTTTATGGCTTGTTTGCTATGCACAGTATCACACAATTTACCAAGTTTCTGACTTCTGATAGTATGGCCACATCTCCTATATCAATGCTTATAACGACCTCCATAGACACAGCACAGGTCTGTGGCACTGCTGCTCTTACAGACCCACTCACTGCTTATCTGACATAAGAACATCCTTTGTAGGTTGATTTCCAACAGAATGATTTTTCACACTTTTTTACACTAGCAATGTTCAGGATTTGTTCTTGCAGAGTACACTTCACAGCTCTTGGGAGGTTGTACTTTGTTATGTGAGCTAATCATTTTGATTCTCAGGAAAAATCTGTGATCACAATTGGCACTTAAAAGGCATTGAATTTCCTTAGCTGGAACTGTGTTTACAAAGCTGTTAAGACAATGAATCTGGGACGGCAACTAGCAGTCTGGGTGCAAAATCCAACATCTATAGGCATTGTTAATCAATCAACACCCATGTTTTCATTATATTGGTTTCCCTTTCCCCTCCAAGTTACTTGAACCATTATCAGTGCTACGTAGGATGAGGCACAAGTAGTAAAGCAGCGGTAAAAAGACCATTCTAGAATGCTCCATGCAAAAGACATCTTGTTCACAGCAGTGAGACCATGGAAATTAATGCCTGATATCCTATGTACCACAGGAGATGTCCTCCAAAAGTGGGAGTCGACTTAACTAGGGAAAGTCCAACATTTTCCTCTGGGGAGAGATTTTACAGCATTTAATATAGGTATCAAGATTTTGTGAATTGCTGTAACAATAACATATCAATAGCATAAAGCTGACCTAATAGCCAAAGAATTTTAAGCATGAGATAGCAAAATACTGAAAGGTTTGTGATCTGGGTTGAGAAGGATACCTGTTGATTAAACTTAGTGCCCAAGTTGGCCGCATCGTCCGCCGGGCTAGGAGGACAGCTGGAGGAGGGAGGCCACCATTGCTGGTACTTACCTTTTGGGACACAGTCCAGTCTGGCTACAGACCTTACACATTACCCACAGCCGGGACAGAATTACAACCGGCGGAGAGGTGAGATGACGAGCACTTCACAATCTCACCTCCTTGCACATTTGCCCATATGCGCCTTTTTTGAAAAATTAGTGACTAAACTTGGTCCACTTTCTGTTTCCCCCTTTTTCCTTGTGCAGTTTATACATTGGACCCCGGTAAACATTGTCCTTTATCTGTTCCCCCTTGTTGTTATAATTAACAGTTTATACCAATGTTGTGTAGGTAACTGTCCAATAGGTAAGACACTTCTTGAGTGCTCATCTATGTTTTTCTGGTTCAAAGCACTAGGTTCTTACTTTCCCACGATTCCTACTATTGGGTTCTCATCAATGGCACGCGTGAGTTGTTTTTGGGTCATTAATGGTGTTTTCACGTTGCACTTTGTTTGTGTGCAGTTAGCAACACACTTCTGCATTGGAGTAGTCAAATTGACTGAATACAACTGTTTATGATTCTATGTGTGATACCTATGTCCTTCTATATAGAATGAAGTATGTTTCTATGGGTACTGCAATGTTGCACAGAGACACCATACTATGAATATTCATCAATGAAGCATTGTTTTTTCAAAATCCTGAATCTTGGGAAGCCACGAAGGGTGAATTTTTCACTTACTGTCACAGTTTTCTTTGACTTGCTACGCTGTAATGTTTCGGGTACGATTATGATTGTGTAACCTGTTACCAATATGCATTTTTATAGCCCTGAAGAAGTCTTGGGTTACACTCTGACGAAACACATGTTGGCTGGGCATCTGAAATAAATCTAATCAGAGAAATACATCTATCAACACCTGTTATTGTGTCATTTTGCAAATTACATACAGTATTTACACTGTTAACGGAATTGTTAAAAAGGGGTTCCAAAGACAACCGGTAACCAAAGACCCTTTTATGTTGCCCGGCGGTATCGCCTCTATGACCCACCGATATTAATCAAATGAAGAAGCAGGCGCTGGAGACTGGAAGGCAGGAAACGAGGATTTTATTCTCTCCGGAGGAGAACACATCAATTCAGACAGCAAGTATCGTCACGAGGTGCTCTAACCACATCTCTGAGGCCTGGCCTCTTATACTAGGGTTTATGACCTTTATTGCACATAACACATTCTCGCAATACTTTAGTACTTGAAAGAACATCCTCGGAATCTCCCCTTCAGACCCGTTCCCACATACATTTACAGTTGGATTCCCCACCCCGGTCACAACAGGTGATGGTTGTCGCACAGCAGGGCATTCCGCCGATTCACGGAATGCATGGGGTTGGTCGGATCTCATGGAGTGGGGGCTTTGATCGATTCGGGGGTCTTTTGATGGGGAGGGGAAGCTTCCTACTGTACGGGGTAATAAACAGTATCCGCAGAGCCAGGTGGCGGCCTGGGAACAGGGAAGACAAACGGGGACACAGGAAAAGGGGGTTTACATCAAAAGGGTTTGAGGCCATGAAAGGAATGAGGGGAGGTGTCGCGCTGGGAACAGGATGGGATTCCGTGGTGAAGCTGCGCTGAAGAGGGGTTTATGACCCAAGGCATGAGAGAGCGGGGGTTGTCAGCGTGCGGGGGAATGCTTGCGAGGTTAAGAGAGAGAGAGACGCGCTGGCTATCAGCGAGGGGCAGGGAGGTCATGGTGCTCAAAAAAATGGCTGCCGCTTACGCGCACGAATGGGCTTGGAAAAGGGCAAGATGGCGCCGATAATGTTCACCAAGTTTGTATTTATTTTCCACAGTCCTCCCTTTAACATTTCCAAGACATCTTGCTGGCCTATTTCCTATCTACACCTATATGCAGCGATCATAAGTAAGGGAGAGGGGACTTAGGCGAAAGAACTGTACATAAACATCACATTATAAACATCATATTGAAAAATCTCATCATTTAGTAGGCGGGTTCATCGTTAAGTTGGTTGCAGAAAAAGTCATCGTAATGCAATATCAGACTAGAATTATGTAGCGAGGGCGTTGGGTACAGATCATAGAATAAGAACTGGTAAGTTATCATATAAGTAAGTCCTTTTTGTATACGGCGGGTGCATAGTCAGTCCAATGGTGGTTGGGAGAGAAATGAGATACAGTAAAAAATATATATATCAGAGTTCTCGTTGTCCTTTGTCGTCTTCTGTCGGCACTGTTGAGCACCTGGATTACCTATCAACAGAAATGTTCATGTGGATTGAGTCGTTGGGGGTCTGCGGGTAGGGGTGCATTCTGTTTGGTTTTCGTCAGACCCCGTAGGAGGAATGCGTTACGGTTTTGGAGCAGGTGCATCTTCTTCCGCAATGCAGAGCATAGATTTGCAATGGAAAAATGCAATTGTTCCAGAATTGTGAGATCTGTTCGTTTCTTGAGTCTCTGTGGTGGGCATTTCCTGTTGCTTCCATCATCTTCAAGGTGCTTGGTAGCGGGCAGAACCACAGACTTTGTTTATCTTTTCTTCGGGGGCGACCCTTGGTGGAGTTCTAGGTCACCGTTCTGGGATTTAACATAGTTCGTGGTCTACTTAGTCGGAGCTCCCTCCCTTCTGACGCAGGGAGTACTCTTCTCTGGGTAGCTCAGTAGGATTTGGAGGAACTTGGGAGTTCGGGTGGAAAGGTGCGGGTGTGAACAGTCCTTATGGTAGGTCGGAGGAGGAGGGGATGGAGCAAGGCCAAGTCGGGAACAGATCAGGGGGACGGAGGGTTTGCGACAGGCGGGTCCGTAACCATGTTCAGAGAGCGGGGACTTTTTGGCACACGTTGATCATAGAGCAGGGGCTTCAGGTCAGCCCTTTCCTTAGCTTTGTTTGAAACAGTGCCCCGTCCTGCGACTCCTTACTGCTGTGGTCTCGCCTCGGCCTCCGTCGCTGATGTTCCACCATCCGCAGTCAGGCCGCGTGCTCCCACATCCGGTCTCTTTCCCCTCCGACAGTGATACCCTTAAATGAGTGTTGAAAAGACAGTCTTTAGAGATTTTGCAGAAAAAAGGTAATTACATAAATCTATTTTCTCTCCCAACACCAAGCAACTGGGGTAAGCACTCGCTACATTTGAGATTTTTGCGGCTAACGTATAAACAATTGATGATGGATTTGCTGGATTCCTTACAACTTCCTTTTGTTGGCTAATTCTTTGACGCTTTGATGATTATTACGTTCATTTGTCATATGTCTATTATAGTAGATGTCAGTTCTTCTGGCAGAGACCCATTTCCCTAGTACGAGTCTTGCAAGGCTAGGCTGGTCTTCAGGGCCTTGTATTTTACAAAAAGTGCAACGTGCTATTCACCATAGTCTGATAGGCATCCTTCTGAGGGATGAACATAGGCTAAACAAGTCTTCATTACATCAAAACATCTTATTTTCAGCAAGGCTTACAGCAACAAGGTCTTTCGATTTTCGATCTAATTTTTAACTTTGCATACATCTTTCTAACTTTCTATATAAATCCTCGCAACCTGGTTACTACAAAAACTCGGGGGGTGGTTTGCGATAATTATTAAACTTATCCTCAGGGAAGGTGGGATCTTATGAAAAACGATTAGGAACACAGCGAATCGGAGCAAGGGGCGTTTTTCAAGTTCTCGTTCAGGGCAGCTGATACCAAACTGGGGGCATTTTGGGTAGATGGGGGTGTCTCGATCATTTGCTTACTGTTTGGGGTACGGGGACAATTTGGAATGGGGGTGGTCGCATTACCACAGACATATTTTATCATAGAAGCCACTGACAAATAGTTCCCTGGCTGTGGGTCAAATTTAGGGAACCTCAGTCGTCTTACCTGTCCCTTTCCTACTGGCCAATTTAAATTTCATCCATATTTAGCAGAAAAGGAGAGGTAGTAACGTGGTACCGATACAATTTTATTTAGGACAAATTTGTGCAAATACTTGTGGTATTTGGGGCCAATCAGGAGGTGCACCAGGTTCGCCAATTAGGTGCCAGTCGCTAGGAAGAGGGAAAGTGTGGAGGGGTGAAAGAGTGAGAGAGAGAGAGAGAGAGAGAGAAAGAGAGAAAGAGAGAGAGAGAGAGACAATAGGCAAAACAGTACACATGGGACATAGAGAATGACCGTGTATTGTTTGGGCTATTCAGTGCGTTACCCAACGTTAGACGTTTCGGGTCTGTGTTAGGATGTAAAAAGCATGCAGTTTTGGGACAGAAAAGCATTAGATCTAGTACAAAAAGGTCGTGCATTGGGTAGGGCGTCCTTTTTGTGTCGTCTTGCAGCGGTAGTCCGTTTTCATGCATCGGGCGTGACGTGGTTCCAGATCCCTTACGATACTCTAATCGGGATTCTAATGTAACCTGCAGAGGGAAAAAGGGGGAAAAAAGGGGAGGTAGGGGGACAACATTCGAACACATCAAATGTATGGGCACGAAAGTCCTTTACTTACCACATACTCGTACTTATCTCTTCGGGATATAATCCCTTAGGGTTTTGGTTTCCTAAAGTCATGGGGGCAGGCAATGTGATAGGTGGTTCATGGGGAGGTTCGAGGATGGCATTAAGGATCGTGTGTAGTGAAAACGCTAAAAAGGAATCAGAGGTGCCTAGCGTGAGGTACCCGGTTTTGTAGATGTATCCGGCCTTCGGGATCCTTAAATCATTCCCAAAGCTGTGAGGTTCTAAGACATATCAGTTCTTCGTTTTAACCCGGTACCTTAGTACCTTCGACCACCATATCTTAATAACATTTTATCAATCACCCCGCTTTACTTTACCCATTCTCAGAAGTCGACGTCCTTCTTCATATGTTAGTCCCTGAGCTTAGTCGCATATTTTGGAGGCAACGTATCATACCTGGGATCCGATCATCAATCCGGGGCCGGACAACCATTTCTCGGATAACCTTGAAAAAAGAGCAGAACGGTTGCGCATAGAAAAACCCTCCCACCGATACCCGCATTTACAAAAGTATGCGATGCCTATCCGTAGCTTTTTAAGACCTTTATTTGTAGATTTATTCAGTACGTAAAATGTGAGAGCGCAATTCATATTTTGGCCTGACATGTCGTCGATGGAAGCACATACAGTGGGGGGTTATTTTGTAGCACAAGAACATGTAAAAAAAGGTCTAATTAATTATTTGCAAGTAACCAAAAACATTTCATTGCGTGACGAAGGAATCAGGGGCATTTCAGTTCATAAATGGAAACACAGTCAAGCTCATCGTAATCACATTTCCTAGATGTAAACCGCGGGTGTGCATCATAAGCGACGTTATGTATCAGTTACAACAAATATCAAAAATAAATTGTTCATTGAAATCAACATTTTACGGAACCCTTCTTAAATGTTCGCCAAGTGAACCCTCCTCCCTTTAACATCGAGTGCGCAATGGTTCGTATATATATATATATATCTTAGTACATCAAGTTTCATTAGCTAAGGAACACCACGAGGCATCCGTTAGTTTCCATTGATACCGGCGCCATTTTGGGCGAGGCCGGCTTAATCCGGAAGTAGCATCAGAGGAAAAAAATGTCCCCGACGATTGGCGGTTGGACCAGGGTCCCTTTCGGCAGTTCAAAAAACTGTGCTAGCAGAGGGGCTGGTGGTGTGGACCGTCAATCAAGAGAGGGAGGGGGTAGAGTCTTTCTTACCGGGTCATGTTGATGTTCAGCCGGAACTTACTCGAGTTCGTTAGCCCATAATGTTCCTGGGTGGTTCAGACGGAAGCTGATGCAGACACGAGAGCACCGCCATCTTGTTGCTAAGCCGTGGTTATTTCATTTGAGATCAATGCAACTGTTCCTCACCGGAAGCCTGAAGGGGCCGAGGGCTCTTGGGACTTTGGTAGAATCTTCAAAGTCGAGGGGATGTTTGTCGATGGTGGGGGCTTGCGCCCAGGTGGGCAAGTGCCCGAGTTGCAATTTCGGACAAAGTTACTCCAGCGGCCTAGACCCGCCTTTCGAGGGCCCAGACGCCATTTTGAGACCCTGTGGCAGCCACCTTTGCCGTATCCATCAGGAGTGGAAGAAAACTTCTTGTGATGGCGAAAGACAGAGCATCATGCGGCTGGAGCAGGACATTTTGGTTCGGGGCGCCAGGGTGCAGCAGTGGAGCCTTCATCTGGGGAGGTGAGGGAGGCTCACCCGTGCCGTCTCCCTCTCCCGGCGCATCCTACACCGTCCCTTGGAATCAGGGGCGCACATGATGACCACCCTACACCCCTGATTCCGACTCTTGGGGGACCACTGTACATCCGGTGCTCCGTAGATATGCCCGTCGGACATTGTATGTCCTGTGCTAAGGAAATATACCAGTCGGGCATTATGTGTCCTGTGCAGCGTAGGTATATGGCCGTCGCCCGGCTGGAGGACATCGGCGCCGGACTAGGGCAGGGAAGCCTCCTACCTGTGGAGGTGGAAGAGGCTCGTCCGCGTCGCCTCTTCCTCCCTGCCCACCCTGCATCCGTTCGATGGAGAAATTCGTGATGGCCGGACCAGGAGATACAAGGGAGGGGGTCATTTTCATCCGCCCCCTCCCTACTCGCGGTCCAGGGGACGCCATCCCTGGAAGGGTAGTATGGGAAGACCATTTCATTGCCTGCTGTGTGGAGTCTCCAGTACCTTCTCGCCAGCGATCTCTTTTGGCCCATGGTTGCTGGCAGGCCCCGCCCCACACGTGCTATGTGTTTCGGATGGGCGGGACCATCGAACTGTTACATTGGAAGACTTCCGGAGTGAGCATAATATGTTTTGTATTTTTCCTATTAGTAAAGTTTGTTTTTTAGAGAGTTCTACTAGTTATTCTATTTACTGTTGGTTGTGTGTTTTACCGTAATTAAATCCTAAGTTATATAATAGACGCTTGGCTTTCTTGAGTCTTTTCTCTAACGGGGGGTTGTTTACACTGGTCTGTAATTGTGTTTGGTTTTTCAGAGTGGGGGAGCAACAGAGAGCAATCAGTCCCAGAACTCTAACATGTCATTAAAATTGGTCTGACGAAATCTGTGCCACCGAGCATAATCAAACGGGGTGGTCCTGTCTGTTCTATCTGCACTAGTCTGATTGGTTTTTATCTCACGCCTTTTTCCTTTCTGTCGGTCTGTCCTTTCTGTCAACCCTCCATTCTTACCTATGCTTTGCAGAGTCGGACATTGGGTTTTCCAGTGCCCGAGACATTTACAGAAAGCACATTGGTTTTGTTTTACATCTGTTCGTCCTGTGCATAGTGCCGGGGGATTACCTTCGGGTCGTCGTGTTCCGGGGTTGACTTGTCGGCACATCCCTCTACACCGTTCTCTTTCCATGTCTACTCCTCGGGACTGTGCCATTGCTGGCCCTTCCCTTTGCCTACTAGACGTTTGGAGGGTTGTCCGTCGTGTCCCCTCATCTTTTCTAAATTCGTCGCCTTCCCTTCGTCGTGTGGCTTCTTTGCGCCACATGCCGAGACTATCGAGCATAATAGGTGTTGTTTCATTCCTACGAAGGGCTATTTCTACCGTTTCTATTTTGTCAAGATCAAAGGATCCTCTCAGTGGCCACTGACTTTCTCGATCCTTTTTCGTATATTTATGCCATAGTTCACTGTAGGCTATAGCGATTAATCCATGCTTCATGAACATGTCCTTATTAGGGGTGCCTTCCAGCGGAGCCGGATGGTTCATCTCTAATAAGCGGTCCGGGCTAAACAGGCTACTAACCAGTGGGGAGAAGACAGGCATGACGGATCACAATGGGATAATAGTCAGCACTACCTATCTTATCACTGCGCGCAAAGACTAGATAGAATATTTCTATTCTACGTTGTTTGCACGTAGTGAATACCTCATGAACCAATTCTGAGCAATCAATGTTAGGTCAAAAATAAAAAATCAATATGGTCAATGGGGAGAATAAGTAGGCTCGCAAAGGTTCGCGTCACCTACCCTTTCACTATCTGTAAAGAGGGGACCTATTTTTCCCTGTTTGCAGACAGAGAATCTCCAGAAAACAATCTATAACAGTTAATCAATGGGGGGAAGGGGCAATTGTTCAGTGGGGGAGAAAGATAGGTCCGACGGGTGCGTACCTATCCTTCGCTGTTTATAAAGGGAGAGCCTGTTGTTTCTCCGTTTGTAGACAGTGAATCTCCAATAAATTAACAAAAAGTAATACTAGTATTTTCTCAACAATTATCAATCACGTTCAATTATCTATCACTTTCGCAATTCGTCGTGTTTACACGACCTTACCCGGACCGCATGGACAGTTTCTCGTCTTCCGAATCCAGCGCCCGATCGTCCTCTTCTCTTCGTACTTCTCGTGGCACTCCTGATGGTTCCCAGTCAGGACCGCAGATCACTCGAGAGAGGTCTGTTCGGAACCAGTGAAGTTCGGATGATCGGCTGTCAGACGAGGGTCTATCGGACAGGGTACCTTCCGATCGTTGCAGTCGTTCACTCTGTCGTCGGGACCTCTCCCACTGGATCCACGAGTCGCTGATGGGCCCCACGTTTAGGTCGCCAATTGTTAAAAAGGGGTTCCAAAGACAACCGGTAACCAAAGACCCTTTTATGTTGCCCGGCGGTATCGCCTCTATGACCCACCGATATTAATCAAATGAAGAAGCAGGCGCTGGAGACTGGAAGGCAGGAAACGAGGATTTTATTCTCTCCGGAGGAGAACACATCAATTCAGACAGCAAGTATCGTCACGAGGTGCTCTAACCACATCTCTGAGGCCTGGCCTCTTATACTAGGGTTTATGACCTTTATTGCACATAACACATTCTCGCAATACTTTAGTACTTGAAAGAACATCCTCGGAATCTCCCCTTCAGACCAGTTCCCACATACATTTACAGTTGGATTCCCCACCCCGGTCACAACAGGTGATGGTTGTCGCACAGCAGGGCATTCCGCCGATTCACGGAATGCATGGGGTTGGTCGGATCTCATGGAGTGGGGGCTTTGATCGATTCGGGGGTCTTTTGATGGGGAGGGGAAGCTTCCTACTGTACGGGGTAATAAACAGTATCCGCAGAGCCAGGTGGCGGCCTGGGAACAGGGAAGACAAACGGGGACACAGGAAAAGGGGGTTTACATCAAAAGGGTTTGAGGCCATGAAAGGAATGAGGGGAGGTGTCGCGCTGGGAACAGGATGGGATTCCGTGGTGAAGCTGCGCTGAAGAGGGGTTTATGACCCAAGGCATGAGAGAGCGGGGGTTGTCAGCGTGCGGGGGAATGCTTGCGAGGTTAAGAGAGAGAGAGACGCGCTGGCTATCAGCGAGGGGCAGGGAGGTCATGGTGCTCAAAAAAATGGCTGCCGCTTACGCGCACGAATGGGCTTGGAAAAGGGCAAGATGGCGCCGATAATGTTCACCAAGTTTGTATTTATTTTCCACAGAATGAACATGTGCACAGATCCTATGTACATATTGCTGTGGACTACAGTCTAGTGAGTGGTTTAGGGTTTTCCTCTTTTCTGTAGCATCGTTGATGATTGAGTTGTTCGACTGAAAAGCATGTCAATTTTGGAGGCGCCGCTACTTATCAATCAATCAATCAATCAATCAATCAATCAATCAATCAATCAATCATAGACATTTATAGAGCGCTCTACTTACCCGGAGGGTCTCAAGGCGCTAGGGGGGGGGGTGCTGTTACTGCCCGAACAGCCAGGTCTTGAGCTTCTTCCTGAAGGCGAGGTGGTCTTGGGTCAGGCGCAGGTCGGTCGGGAGGGAGTTCCAGGTCTTGGCGGCCAGGTAGGAGAAGGACCTTCCTCCTGTTGTCGTTCTTCGGATGCGGGGGACGGCGGCAAGGGCGTGACTGGCTGATCGGAGGTGTCGTTTGGGAGCGTAGAAGTTGATGCGGTTGTTGAGGTAGCTCGGGCCTTGATCGTGGAGAGCTTTGTGTGCGTGGGTAAGGAGACGGAAGGTGATTCTCTTGTTGACCGGGAGCCAGTGCAGGTCTCTTAGGTGTCCGGAGATGTGGCTGTGTCGTGGGATGTCGAGGATGAGTCTGGCTGAGGTGTTCTGGATCCGTTGGAGTCTCTTCTGGAGCTTGGTGGTGGTTCCGGCGTAGAGGGCGTTGCCGTAGTCCAGTCGGCTGGTGACGAGGGCCTGGGTGACAGTCTTCCTGGTCTCGGTGGGGATCCACCGGAAGATTTTCCGTAGCATGCGCAGGATGTTGAAGCACGACGAGGAGACGGCGTTGACTTGCTTGGTCATGGAGAGGGAGGAGTCCAGGATGAAGCCCAGGTTGCGTGCGTGGTCTGTCGGTTTGGGTGCGGTTCCCAGGGCGGGGGGCCACCAGGAGTCGTCCCAGGCAGAGGGCGAGGATCCCAGGATGAGGACTTCCGTCTTGTCCGAGTTCAGCTTCAGGCGGCTGGTCGACATCCACTCGGCTACCTCTTTCATTCCTTCGTGAAGGTTGGCTCTGGCGGCGGCGGGGTCGTTGGTAAGGGAGAGGATCAGCTGGGTATCGTTGGCGTAGGAGATGATGTTCAGGTTGTGTTGGCGTGCGATGGCCGCGAGGGGGCTCATGTAGACGTTGAAGAGGGTTGGGCTCAGCGAGGATCCTTGGGGTACGCCGCAGATGACTTCGGTGGCCTTTGATTTGTACGGTGGTAGGCGGACTCTCTGGGTTCTTCCGTCGAGGAAGGAGATGATCCATTCCAGTGCCTTCTCCTGGATTCCGTCGTTGTAGAGGCGCTGCACTAGGGTGCGGTGGCAGACGGTGTCGAAGGCCGCGGAGAGGTCTAGGAGGATGAGGGCCGCTGTTTCTCCGTTGTCCATCAGGGTTCGGATGTCATCCGTGGCAGCGATGAGGGCGGTCTCGGTGCTGTGGTTGGCTCGGAAGCCAGACTGTGAGGGGTCGAGGGATCCGTTCGTCTCGAGGAAGGCGGCCAGTTGCTTGTTGACGGTCTTCTCGATGACTTTGGCCGGAAACGGGAGCAGCGAGATGGGGCGGTAATTCTTGAGTTCGGTGGGGTCCGCTGTTGGTTTGGGCAATACTAATAACCCCATACATATTTCCTAAGGTTGTCTATATTGTCCAGACTTGTAGGTAGCTCAAGGTTCAGGGTATCACATAGAGAATCCATATTTATGCGATTCCAATTCCTAGATGAGCCCTTTTGTAGTTTTAGACAAAGTAATATCACATAAAGCGAAACTGATTATATAATGGTCTGACCATATACCAGGGTGGATTACTAAATATCATAAGAGTGAGGTTAATAGACCTTGCAGTTCAATCAATCAATGAATCATAGCATTTGTAGAGCGTATTACATACCCGTGAAGGTCTCAAGGCGCTAAAGGGGGGCAGGGCGCTGCAACTGTTCGAAGAGCCAGGTCTTGAGGAGTCTCCTGAAGGTTAGGAGGTCTTCGGTCTGCTGTAGGTGGATGGGGAGGGTTTTCCACGTCTTGGCTGCGAGGTGAGAGAATGATCTGCCACCGGTAGTCACTCTTTGTATGCGGGGGACGGTGGCAAGGCTTCATTCTGCTGAGCGGAGCTGGCGGGTGGGGGTGTAGGGGCTGAGTCCGCTGTTGTGGTACGCTGGTCCGGTGTCGTGGAGTGCCTTGTGTGACTGGGTGAGGAGCTTAAAGGTTATCCTCTTGTTGATGGGGAGCCAGTGCAAGTCTCTCAGGTGGGTTGTAATATGGCTGCGGGGAGGGATGTCGAGGATCAGGCATGTGGAGGCGTTCTGGATGCGTTGGAGCCGTTTCAGGAGTTTGGTGGGGCTCCTGCGTAGAGTGCGTTGCCTTAGTCCAGTCTACTGCTGACAAGTTCCTGGGTGACCGTCCTTCTAGTTTTGGTGGGGATCCACTTGAAGATCCTGCGAAGCATGCGGAGGGTGTTGAAGCAGGAGGAGGAGACGGCGTTGACCTGCTTCGTCATGGAGAGTGTGGAGTCGAGGATGACTCCTAGGCTTCGTGCGTGGTTGGTGGGTGTAGGGGGTGCTCCTAGTGCCATCAGCCACCAGGAGTAGGCCGAGGGGGTGGGACCGAGGATGAGGACCTCCGTTTAGCTACAGTCGGCTGTTCATCATCCAGTTGGTGACGGCCTTCATTCCTTCGTGGAGTTGAAGACGTGGGACACATAAATTAAGCATAATATAACATAACATGTACATTTGCAAAGCACCGGTTGTCCCAGAAGAGTATCTTGGTGCTGCATAACAGATGATTACTGTTACCCAACTCAATGGTACTCTATTTATTGACCTCAGAATGATGAAAGGTTGAGTGCACCCACAGGGATTTGAACATGTCACCATGGAGTCAAACACAGGCCCCCACAGTGAACCCATTAGTCCACTAAGCCACCAGACCTGTCCCGATGGTGCTAGTGTACACATTTTTTGACTGGTAGCCTGATCAGCAATTATTTCCAGTTCAGGGGTAAGTGCAGTGTCTACAGGCCCAAAGCGTTTCAGAGTAATCAAAAGAGTGCTTAGATCCAGGGCTGGTATCTTTTATTGCCCCCTGAGGTGAGGGAAAATCAAATAAAGCCTCTACATCTTGCTGGAGAACTGTGCTTCTGCCTGTGGCTTGGCTTCCTAAGAGAGGAGAAGGAGCACCTGACTCTAAAGGAAGCGATTTCCTTGTAGGATAAGCCGAGCTTCTGTGCTGGAGAATTTGGCAGCCAAATAGAAAAGGATTGAACTTGGACACTATAACCAGTGATTACGCAAGTCTGGATAGGGTCCCGTAGCTCCCTCTGAGTTTCCTCAAAAAGCAAAGTGAACCAAAGCATCCTACGACTCCAATACATATCAGGAGCATGGCCACAACATGCCTGTCATCTATACCAATGGGAGGATTCCTGTTGAAGAGATACCTTGGAGGTGCTGGGGGACCCATGCTTTTCAAACCAAGATACACCATACTGAATCATCAATGTCAAAAGTCAGATGAGGTGGGAAGGGCTGCTAGAATGCAGTGTTGGAAACTGCAAGCTAGACTGCTTGCCTGTGCTCAAAGTTGCTGCGTGCTTGTTAGTTCCAAGCATCCAATCTACCAGGTAAATTGAGCTGCATGAACTCGAACATTAACCATTTCTCCACCTGCTAAATTCTGTTTAACCTGTTTAACCCAGAGGGTGCACCCTAAACAACCCTAAACAACCCATTAGTAGTGAAACATTTTTGGAATGGACTTTTGGTCTTAGGTCTAGTGTTAGACCTGGTACCATTGGCATGAGTCTCCCTTCCATTTTTCGCTGTTGTCTCCTAACTTGTTGTAATAGATTAATGACTTCATGATTGGCTTATTTGATTTACTTGTCAGATCCTAGTAATGTGCATCATGTGTGCCCAGGGCCTGTAGATCAAATTCTGCTAGTGGGCTTGCGAGAAAACAACACTGGGTGTGGGCTTCCCACAGTAAGTCCAAGCCTCTTTATCACTAAACAACTACACAAAAGCCAGTGCAGCACTGGTTGTGCCACCCACAGAAGCAGCTCGTAAATTGGGTCTCAGGTCTGCCATTGCAGAGCCTGTGTGTAGCCTAGTACTGCCATGTTGAAATGGTAAGTGCACCCAGTTACCTGTCCTTAAACCTTCCGTTTGCTACATTTTAATCACCCCAAAGGTAGGCCCTGAGGCAGATTGCATTGTAAGTGAAAGCAAGGACATGCCCTGATAGTGAATTACAGCCAATTACGTTTTTCACTATTGCAAGGCCACCTGTCCCTATAGGCCAGAATGGGTAGTTTGATTATAAGATCTTATAATCCTAACTGACCCAGGGAAGGTGGTAGAAAAGCAAATTCAATATGCCTGAACTCAGAATGATAAAATACATATTTTAGTAAAGTTGGTTTTAACATTCTGTGCTTTAAAATACCACTTTTAGAAAGTAGGTATTTTCTTAACTAACCATCCAGGCTGCCTCTGCTAGGTTTTCTATTGCATGTCTAGCTTGTGAGTGACAGGAGGGTTGGGGCTCCAGCAGGCTGATAAGTCAGGACTGGGCTAAATAGGACCTTGGCTGCATAGAGAGTGGGGGGCGGAGATTTCCTTTCAGTGCCCCCAACCTTCATAGAATCGAAAGTAGGGGGAGGAGATGTCCTTTCAGCTAGCTGGGCCAGGTCTGCTTTCAACAATGCTGTCTCCACCTCCTGCCAGGAAGCTGCACAGACTGGTTTTGACTAGATACAGGCACCCTCTGCCCTCAGAGGGCAAAGGATTTACTAGTATAAATATTGAGGCCCAGACCCCAAGATTTTTAGATCACTTCAGGGAAGTAAGACGGACCTTTGCCAAAGAGAAGAACCAGAAAATCTGAAGGAGATTGACTGCCCCTCTGCTAGTGTGCTATTTTCTGAGGTTAGCCTGCAGTGGATTCTTTATTGCAAAGGAAAGGAGAAGGAACTTTTATTCAACTTTCATCATTTTTGAGAAGAATCTCCAAGGGCTTGAACTGTGCTTGCCTCCTGCTGAAGTCTCAAGGATACGAGACTTCACCCCCAGCTGCCCCCCTGAATTTCTTTGCTGGGAATTCTGTCTGCAGAAGCTTGCGTATTGTTGGGAGTTGGAAGCGCGACTCAATGAGAAGAAGTATGTTGCTTCCCCTGCTGTTGCCGTTGCATCATCGGAGAAGCGTGTTGCCACCCCGAGGGTCGCCATCGTATCACCGGAGGAACGTGTCTCCGTTGTAGCTGTTTGTCCTCGCATCAGCGGAGAAGCATGTCACAACCGCAAGGGTTGCCGTCTCATCACCGGAGAAACGTGTTGCAGGGCCTGTCACAGCTCAAAAGTTCCAGAGTCCCCGCATGCAGGTCAGGTCATGCAAAATCAATCGTAAAAGGCCCAACCCTCAGAGATGGGGCCCAGTGACCCCTTCTTTCCTTGTGGCAACTAAACAGTTTCTGGCAGCAATCAAAAAGCTCAATCTTAATGGAATCAGAGAGGGTACAAGGGTCAGAAGAAATCACAAGGTATAGGTAATACTGATGCCGCCACCTCAATGAAGAGGGTGGACTACTCAGAAAGCTGACACATTGTAAAATGGCAATGTCAAGATCAGGGATGGAGCTATCTTTACACCAGATTCAAGTGATGAAAAGTATAAAACAGACTCATACATTGAGTTTGATAAGTGAGTAAGCTTTAAGTAGTGCCCTCTGACTACTATTAGACTGATTGTAGAGGGGGCGAAGGAGCAGGAGCTGGAATAGCAGAGAGAGAGGGAGTAGCTAAGGCAATAGACTTGCCTGGAATAAGGGGAGGCTTTAAACTCAAAAGGAACTTACAACTATAACAAATGTTAGAGGAGGGGTGTGTAGTGGAAACTATCCGGACATCATTTCGTGCTCTGAGCTTGGTGAGTAGGCAGAGGGATGCAGAAAGGCTTGTCTTAAGACCTCTACCTATTTATATCTGCCTGGTGGTTTTAGGCACCACGCGCTAGATAGATGATATTGAAACTGAGGAGGACCTTTCGGTCCCTAATATTTTGCACTGCATTTACCTACCCAGCCACAGCATATTGCAGCTTTGTTGACATGCCTTCGTATGAGTAATAAGGCTAAAATGGAAACTGAGTGGCATATTCTCAAGGAGCTATCTCTGAGTTAATGGCACTTTATCGCAGTCAAAGTCACCCCATTCACAATCTGGTGCTAACAGCCCATATCACCAGTTTACCTGCGATAGCAGCTACAGAAACCATTGCCTCAGATGACCCCGGCAACTATCGCTAATGAGATGCAGAGAATGCATTCCTGTGCCAAAAGCCGGAACTACACCACTCTGCAACATTCTCAACGGCCAGCCAGATAGGCAAAAAGACCACAAAACAAGGGTGCGTTAGCAGCAGGAAACTAACACCTGCTCTGACCTGGTTTACAGTCTGACCACAGCCTGCACCAGAAAAGGAAACCAAGGCCAGAACCACACCTGAAGGGCAACAGATGCCGTGGAGCCACTGATCATGCAGCTGGCTATTTTATGGCAGACAGTGGGTTTTCCGAGTACATGATGGATGTGTGGTAGTACCCGTACATTGTTATCACATAGTGTCAGGCAATGCCAGATGTGAGTGGCCAGTTACTATGCACAAGCGGAACCTGTTGTATTCTCTGTCCTGTGGTGTAGGTGTTGCACTTTGTCGCACATTGCCCTCATTGGTGATGTTCTGTGGTTGCCATGTGTGTGTGCTGCAATGTGGGGGAGTCGAGCCTGCTGCTTTGATTTTGTGGACCCTTGTCCCTTTGGGGTGGTGTGCCTTTGAATTGTGTACTTTTCGGGGACTGGAATGTTTGCGACTTGGGTTATTTGTGCTCTTGCACAGATTTTGTGGCCTTGTGCATTGTTTGTCTGCTGCGTGTGTTGGACGTCATGGGTTGTAGGTGCACATGGATGTGCCAGAGTGCGATCTGCTCCTTTACGGATGTGATCCACACTGGGCCACCTCCATGTCGATTTGTGCACAATGTCATTTGTTTGGGCTGTTGCCATGCTATCGGTCATGATGTGTCACTTGCTCAGTTAGTGTGGCTCACACAGCCGCTGCTTTTCTGGATTCATCACATGGGCATGGATTGGAATGGAATGGAATGGAATGGAAAAAAGATTTATAAAGCACGATAGCTACCCTGAGGCTTCCTAGCGCTACAGAATTATGAGCGAGGGGTGTGGGGGGAAGGCTAGTCATAGTATGAAATTGGATTGAAGTATGGATTTGTAGTGTCATTGGTTATTCGGAGGGGGCCCATATGTGCACATGGTGGACGGAGGCCTACTTGGTGTTTGTATGTGGGCTGCAGTGTGCTAAAGGTATCATGGACACGTTCCACTGTCATGGTGTCTGCGCAGTGTGCTACACATGATTGTGCATGTGTGCCATTGTGCCCATCTCCCCCTGTCCCCCTAGTCCCTGGTCGTCACTCACCCTGTTGCAGTTAGGTCAGGTTGTTTTGTGCTGTGTACAGGCCCCAGACTTCTGCCACTGTCTCCACACTGGTGACTGCGGCCACCATTTCCTCCAGCTCATCTAGCTCCTCCTGTGGAGGGGGACGCTCACCGCCATTCGCCGTTGCTGCCTTCATGTTGGTGGCAAGTTTCTGTTTGGTTTGGCTTTGCACATCATGCCAGCGCCTCTTGACCTCCTCAATTGACCTCCCCCCTACTCCGACTGCATTGTCGTTTGTGACAATGGTGTGCCATATTTTTGTATGCTTTGCCAGTGCCGCAGTGGAGGTGATGAACAGTTGTTGGTAGTGTTCTGTCACCTTTGTGACGATGATCCGGTCTTCCTGCGGACTGAACCCCGGACTGAACCCCGTCTTCCTCTTCTCCTTGCCCTTCCCCGAACAAGTGATTCCATGTTGGTCCTCTGTGGGGTGAGGTTCAGCTTCTCCTCTGAACTCGGTCCGGGTGCATCCATGGTGCTACGTAGTTTAAATTGGTTTTGGCGTGTTTTTTTGTTTTGTCTTTTATAGTGCGTTTTCCCGCATGATGCATGGGTATTGCAGGGGGGTCGCTGGTTATCGTTGATTTTGGTATCGCGCTTTGGGGCATTGCAGCATTTTTGGCGTTCGTTTTCCGCATTTTTTGTTAGTGCTGTTGACTTTTGCGAAGTCATTTGGCGCGTTATCATGCTACTATCGCATGGTGCCGCCGGACTGGAAATTGGTCATTAAGACGGTGTTCTTTTCTCACGATAGAATGCAATATGCACAATTGCATTAAGTTAGTTTTGCGATGTTTATCACACGTTCTTGAGAATATGCCCCATGAGGGTGCAGGTTTGCTGTTTTGACTACTCTGCATTTTCTGCACCATTGTGGTATTGTTGGAAGCAGCTACAAAGGGCTACATTATTGAGGGGTTAGTTCAAAGAAACAAAAGCAATGCAAGATGAACCCTCAAAACATTTCTTTAGGCTATTTCAAAACCTACCACTTATGATGGGTTACAGGAGGGACGGATTAGTACGTCTGTTTTGCAGTTGCTGTCGAAAACACACTCTAGGTCTTCTTTTATAAGTTGCATTACTTGCTATTTTTCTTTCTTTACAAGTGAAAATGAAAAACATTTCTGTGCAGAGGTGCTACAAATAAAAAGCCTATCAGTAAGTGTTTATATATGGAATGTGTCATTATTAGGGTTTGCCTGCACAGTGCTTGTGAAATTTACTGTGTTAAATATATCTTAAAAGAGGCTTATATTCCCACACCCTTGCTTTCCTTGCTTCTCACTGGTTCCTGTGCTTGCCACTTACTTGTTGTCTATTTCTGGTGGCTGTAGCACAGTTTCCTGTATTTGCCAATGCTTGTTCCTTGTTAATTGTGCCTTGTGCTTCACTTATCAGTTTCCAATTGCCAAATCATTGTTTCCATCCGCTTTTGGGACACTTTTTAATTTAATGTTTTGCTTGCACAGCACTTGCGCTTTGCTTTCCTACATAATACAACAAAGCACAATGATGCCTCAGGACAAATTAAATAAAACTAGGATGGACAGGTTTGTTAATTACATATCCAAACTTAATAATGATATTGAAATTAATCTTCTGGTTTTAGTCACTCCCCAAAAGTTACCTCAAAAGCAAATCTTTATAAGAACACGGTTCTTTACTTGTATGCAAGTGTATTTTTTATTATCACTTTGCTTTTTCTATTTATATCAGGCTATTCAAAATTGCATACGAAAATGACATTTACATTTAGACACTCGAACATTTACAATCATATACAACCATTTATCATTTCATCAAAAACTCAAAGTAGAAACAAAAAGTTATAATTTCACTTATTGTTTCTCGTAGCCCCTATTGATCTAACCAGATGCTCTACCATATATTACAACCGAGCATTCCTTCAATATAGGATTACCCTATACCAGCAGTGTTACCAGATCAACAATTCTATCCTTTTCTTTTACCAACTGCTGTTGTAAATGTTTGCATATTTCAGTTCATTCGGTGTCCTTGAAAATAATGTTGACGCGTTTCAGCCCATCAACTTGCGGGCCTCATCAGGACTAGGGCTTCCGATCAACAATTATATATGCAAAACCTAAAATATCAAAAAACAACTACTTTTATACAATATTCCACGTTCCAATTCTCATAATCAGATTTATACTCATGATCATTTCAAACTTTCTTGGGCATCTATATACAAAATACAATCATTGTATTTCTTATAGTTCAATTAAAAACCGACTAAAAATCATACAACCTGAAGTGACCGCAACAAAAAAAACTATTTATCAATGTGCTTACACTAGAAAATCTCTCTATCTCTAAGTGTCACAAATGTGTTTTTATCCTATTCTTTCTTCTACACAAAACACTGTGTTGTTCATTAGAAAGTGCTCCCCGTGCATAATAAAGTAAAGCACCAAATTCAAAAGTCCCATGCACAACCAAAACCAAGAGCCAACTAATAAAAATCCGGGGGATACCTCTATCAACGTTTATATTAATATCTTGAGTACCAGGTTGCAATTCCTATCGATAATGGGCTGTCTTAGTGAAGATGTAATGCAGACCTTCCAAATTAATTCTCCTCTGTTAGCTGAAGGGACGATAGAAAATTAAAATGTAAAGACTATTTATCTTGTGACCTAATGTTGTTATTATTAGTCTATTGAGTCCTCAACTATAGTCATGCTTACTTACTTGTTCACCGAGTCAAGAATATAACATTCCACTCTTCCAAATTCAATTCACGTTCTCCCCGTCTAATTCGCTACTCTAACGTAAACACAGGGAAGGCCACTCATTATTTTAGCGCTGCTTAGTGTACGCTACTACACAACACCGTTATTTCAAACTGGAACGGAGAGAAATCTGTGTAGCTCACCTTTCGAGTCTTACTCAATGCTCATCTCTGCTACACAGAACGCCATAGCCGTCTTCCGCATACACGTCAAATCTTGTGATGCGAAAGCGGCAAATAAATCTTACTACGTAAGACATAGACGAAATACTGCAGCGTTTCTAGGGAAGTGATAGTAAAAAAAGAGGTATGCTAATATCCTCCGACTGGGTTTATCTTAAATCCAAACAGGCATATTGAGATGCCTATTAATTTGAAAATTCTGTGTGTTGGCACCAATCCGGGAAAAGAACGGAAAAAACAGAGTCAACAAATGGCCAAAATTTGGTAAAATGGCCAATGAACCCAGAGTCATGCAAACACAAGCATGAATCCAAAATTGATCAATGAAAATATCTGTTTTCAAACCGGGCATCCTAGTACACATATTACAGTGTACTGGGGCAAAAGTATTGACTATACATTCCTAAAATAATTTGTGAAAAAACCTTATGTCTTATAAATTACACACAGGAAAGACCGAAGACACCCAGTGCACATGCAGTCACTCCTCACATTCTAATGTAACAAACAAAAAATAAAACTAATAAGAAAATTTGACAATGAGAAACAGTATTCATTAGTAGTATATATAAAAAATATACAGAATCATTCATAACAATTAGCTATTCCTAGTCAAGTTCTACAATTGTATTAAGGCCCACATCTCATCCTTATCATTGAGCCCTTCGCTAGCTGTATGATATTTCTCTATGAATCTCCCTTCCAGTTTGTTTAATTTCCTCTGTAAGTCCTCTCCCATAGTGTTAGCTATTACACTTAGGAATGACCAGTGAATTTCATTTTCCGAGTGTCCTGCATCGATAAAGTGTTGTACCAATGGAGCCCCATGTACTTTACATTTAATTCTAGATTTGTGTTGTAGGACTCGTTTTTTAACATTTTGTGTTGTTTGCCCTATATAGTATTTTTCGCATGGGCATTTTATACAGTACACGATATTCTTCGTGTTACAATTTGAAACCGCTTTTTGATGTTGAATTTGTCCATTTATATTGAGTTGTTTAGTATCAGCAGTAAATCTACATGCAGTACAAGTTTGACAGCGATAATGTCCAGTGACTGGTGGTAGACACAGTAGACTTCTCAGATCTTTATTAGAAAATTCTTGTTGTGTGTCTGCTTTAACCAATTGCTGCCTAATGTTTCTACCTTTTTTTAAAGTAAAAAGAGGTTTCTCCAGGCCTAGTGGTTCAATCAACTTCCAATTGTTTTGAAGTATTTTTTTAACTCTGTTTGCTTTGGGGTCAAAGGTAAGGACGCATGTCCGAGGTGTTTCTTTATTAGACTGTTTTGGTGTAAGAAGTGTCTCTCTCTGTGTGTACCACGCTCTCTTGAGTGCTGATTTGACTAACTTCTTCGGATAACCTTGTGACACCAATCTGTCATATAAAATATGAGCATTGTAGAAGTAGTCATCTTTATTGGTATAGTTCCTCCTAATCAGGAGGAACTGTCCATATGGCAGATTTTCTTTCAGTGTCCTGGGGTGACTACTCATAAAATGCAAAAGTGTATTCTGATCGGTTGGTTTAGTATATAAACTGACTGATAAACAACCATTGTCATGTTGGACATTAACATCCGGGAAATTAAATTTCTCTTGAATTTTAGAAACAGTGAACATAAATTCCATAGTCCTTTGATTAAGCCACATGTGAAACTCTTTAAGTTCAGTTTTATCTCCATCCCAAAGGAGAAAAATATTGTCTATGTAACGACACCAATATCCCACTTTAGATTTAAAAGGGTTGGTGTCGCCGTAGATCAATTTTTCTTCAAATTCCGACATAACCAAATTTGCTATTTCTGGCGAGAAGTTGCAGCCCATTTCTATTCCCGAGACTTGTAAAAACAAAGTGCCTTTGAAATAAATAAAAAATAATTATTATTCTTCAAACATAAATATGCTAATGATGTTATACAGTTAGTGGGCACTTGGTGGGGACGTTCTCGATTCTCTAAGGCATGCTTCATCACTTCCAATGCCTCGTCTTGGGGAATATTGGTATATAACGATTTTATATCGTAAGATACCAACCACTGTTTTTGATGATCGAACGGCAAACCTTCAATTTGTGCTATTAAGTCAATTGTATCACGGACATATGATCGAGTTTCTTTGACCAATGGCAACAAAAAGGTGTCAATGTATTTGGCTAGTGGCTCCAAAAGTGAACCACATGCCGATAATATCGGTCTACCCAGTGGCTTATTCGTGGACTTGTGCAACTTTGGTAGGACATACATATTAGGTGTTTTATTGTTATTACTGTTCAAGAAATCGTACTCATTACAGCAAATCCAACCTTCTTCAAGTCCCTCCTTGGTAATTTCTTGGATTTCAGATTGTAATTCACGTGTTGGATTATGTTCTAAAACTCTATAATGAATGGGGTTGGACAATTGACGAGTAACCTCTTCATCATATTCGTCCCTGTCCCAAAGCACAATTCCTCCCCCCTTGACCGCTGGTTTTATTATCATGGCTGTGTTCTCAGATAGATCTTTAAGTGTCATTTTTTCTTGTTTACGACAGTTGTCATTGTAGTAAATTTTCTGTTTGTGCAATGTATCTAATTCTCTCAATGGCCCTAAGACGGGTTGAAACATTGACGGCCATTTAAATACACGGCCTGGACCCTCATCTTTCATACCTAACGTGCCACATGGGAATATATATCCCGATGTACAGAATTGTGTGAAAATATCATTGAAACTGCAACCTGTGGCCAGGCCATCAAGGACGTGATTGATAACCAGTCCGCATTTTTAGAACTGCATTTTCTTTTATGTCACTACTCTAAATACCCTCCTTCCCTCACTGCTACACACTAGTGCACTCTTTTTTCCTTGCACGTTCCTCCTTTGGGGCACCTATTTTCATACGTAATAACCATTATTGTAAACCATTATTAATTAATATAATTTTCACCAATAGCAATGAAAATAAACTGTGGTTGGACTCAGAATCTGGTTGTTGCATATTCCCTTGTACCTTGAATGATGTATTGAATACTTTGAGCTGATTTTTTTCCCCCAGCATGCTCCTAATTCATTGTACTGAATATTTTAAGTATTTTGATTGATTTGGCAATTAAATAAGGTTTAGGACCATTGTTTATTGTACCAGACTACACCCAGATCCAGGACCATTTGTGTAACCCCAATTCTCTATTGGCTTTAACACATCATGGGCATCATCTGCAACTCACCTCCAGGATCAAGGCAGCCCAGCTGAATCGAGGAGACCCCACCCGCTACCCAAAGAACCCAGCAGGAGGTACCCACAGCCTCAGCACTCTTCCAAGACCCACAGGAAGAAACCATGGCCTTCCAATGCCGTGTGCTGGAGGGCCAGAGGGAGACGGTTAAGCAGGTGCGGTGGGGTTCAGCCTCATGGCTACCAAACTGAACGCTATCCATGGGTGTCTAGGTCTCCAGCAAGCCCTAACTGACATCGCTGGAGCCATGACGTGGAGAGAAGAACACCTGTCTGCTCAGACTGGATCCAGGGAGACCAGCCATGAGCTGGCACACATGCGGAGGCTCATGGAGAACATGGTGCGGATGGAGGCGGAAAGGATGGCAGCCACTGCTGCACATCAGCGAAATTTAGCTGGGATCTACAATGCCCTGCAGATCCTTATCATGGCATTGCTGCCACAAGGCAAGGCGCTGATGAATGCCGCTGCCCACTCTGGCTGGCCCTCCACGGGCCCATATTGTGTGGTGTGCTTGGCAAGGCCTTGTATCGCTCCAGCTGCAAAACTCCACTGGATTTGCAATAAACATCCAGTAAAGCACTGCTGTGTCATGTCTTTCATCATTTCTTCATGAATATGTGGATGGAAGTAGGGACAGTGATTTCCCTTAGGTCAATGTTGCTCATCTAGTGGGATGCCAGTCACAGTGTGCTACATTGCCTATTGTGTCCCGGGTGCCGTGGACACTACAACAGGGACACATGCATTAGTCACTTCCTGGTCTGTACATGGACTGAACCACGCCCAAAGCCCCAGAGTCACTGTTGCAAGCCCTGCGCTGACGCTCTAAGGGGGGGACCACATAGCTACCTGTTGCAGGCGTATTCACTGGTGGTGTACAGGACACTGGTCTAGTTGTCAGCATGTCATAGCCACTCCCTGAGGGCAGGTCTTCACATACACCAAACCCATCGGCACAGGCATCACAGACCATGTGACCCCGCAAATATAAGGGCCCAACAACATCACATTCCCCTCTACTGGTGGTGACTGAATGACAACGCTCCATGTTGCTCAATCATAAAGGGCTCATGATTTACTGCACACAGGGTTGGTGGCACCCGAGGCCTTGTGACTGACACAGGCCTACCACCACGTGACGTTGAATGGCATTGCACAGGATTAGTAGCACCTGAGACCCTGCGGCCGACACAGGTCTACCAATAAGTGGCGCTGACTGGCGTTGCACAGGGTTAGTGGCACCCAAGGCCTTGCAGCCGACACGGGCCTACCACCACATGGCGCTGACTGGCATTGCACAGAGTTAGTGGCACACGTAAATGCTGAGTGGGTGTGCAGCCTGAGATGATGATGTGTGCACTGATGAGGTCTCCGCCATTGATGACTCAGGACTCAGCATCATGTGTGGGACCTGCTGGGCAGCGGTGCGGGCCCGCATGATGTGGACCATGCCATGGTGGCGTGACCAGGGCCTGGAGCTCGCACAGGCACGGGGCATACCGGTGGCAGCAGGTGAGCAGTAGGGCCTGTGTGCACAGGGGCTCTTGTGTTGTGCACGGTATGTGTATGTACGGAAGGCATGGGGAGCCTGGGGTGGTTGCAGTGAGTGTTATGGCGCTCATGGGTATCTGCATCGCATGATAACTGTCTCCATGGCATCTGTGGGTCTTTAGGTGTTGCTCTTGGCTAGGCTCCCTTTCATGCTGCAGGTAGTCGTCCAGCTTAACACCAGCAAAAGGCAGGTGTTAATTCCCTGCTTATCGCCTGTTTTTGGTTCGCATCACAGTTAGTTGTGAAAGTGGTGTTGGGGTTTTTTCGTATGTTTTTGCACAGGAACGCCCACTCTGCATCTCATTAGGGTTAGTTGGTGGTGCCCATCGTGGAGATAAATTTTGGGGCAGTTATCGTGGGAATACAGGCAATGTCTGCAGTTTACACCAGCTTGTGAATGGGGTGTTAAATCTATCTCCACTTTTGATGCGCTACATTGGGGATAATTTGGAATTGGGTCCTTGTGACTATCCCTCAAGTCAATTATAATCTGTGATTGCTCCATTTCTGGTGACATCGGAGGCTTGTGTTTTTAACAGAAAGTAAAATAAGTGAGTAATAATTCCTCTTCAATGGTACCTGCTGCACACACGGGTTTTTGTTTTGATCTATACGTGTATCATCAGGCTAGTAACTATGTGCCCGTATATTACAGCATTCTGCTAGAGGGGAACGTGCGCCCAACGGTTGTCTTTGCCACCCCGAATCCAGACACTCCAGTTGTGTCCTAAAGGACTCCGCCCTTCATTCTTTTGATGTCGATAACTTGAGCTCATTTTGATTAATTAATGGCAATACCAATTGTTCACCATCACCCTATGATATTAAACAGGAAGATAAACTACGGGACATCATCAACACCTCCTTCCACACCGCCACCTTCCCGGAGAGCTGGAAGCACGCCAAGCTCAGCGCCCTCCTGAAGAAACCAACAGCGGACCCCACCGACCTCAAGAACTTCCGCCCCATCTCACTCCTCCCTTTTCCTGCCAAAGTCATCGAGAAGACCGTCAACAGAAACAAATGGATCCCTTGACCCCTCGCAGTCCAGCTTCCGAGCCAACCACAGCACTGAGACCGCCCTGATCGCAGCCACCGATGACATCAGATCCCTGCTCGACAAAGGGGAAACAGCAGCCCTCATCCTCCTGGACCTCTCCGCAGCGTTCGATACTGTCTGCCACCTCACCCTAGTACAGCGCCTCAGCAACATCGGAATCCAAGAGAAAGCACTGGAGTGGATCATCTCGTTCCTCGCCGGAAGAACCCAGAGAGTCTGCCTCCCCCCGTTCAGATCCAAGGACACCGAAGTCATCTGCGGCATACCACAAGGATCATCACTCAGCCCAACCCTCTTCAACGTCTACATGAGCCCTATCGCAGCCATCGCACGCCAACACAACCTCAACATCATCTCCTACGCCGACGACACGCAGCTGATCCTCTCCCTCACCAACGACCCCGCCACGGCCAGAACCAGCCTACACGAAGGGTTGAAAGACGTCGCTGAATGGATGAAGAACAGCCGCCTGAAACATGCACTGAGACAAGACGGAAGTCCTCATCCTGGGACCATCGCCCTCTACCTGGGACGATTCCTGGCGGCCCCCTGCCCTGGGCACCACCCCCAAGCCAACGGACCACGCACGCAACCTGGGCTTCATCCTGGACTCCTCCCTCTCCATGACCAGACAAGTCAACGCCGTCTCCTTGTCGTGCTTCAGCACCCTGCGCATGCTCCATAAGATCTTCCGCTGGATCCCCACCGAGACCAGGAAGATGGTCACACAGGCACTCGTCACCAGCCGACTGGACTACGGGAACACCCTCTACGCCGGAACCACAGCCAAACTACAGAAAATACTCCAACGCATCCAGAACGCCTCCGCACGACTAATCCTGGACATCCCCCGGCCACCTGAGACACCTGCACTGGCTCCCCGTCAGCAAGAGAATCACGTTCAGGCTCCTCACCCACGCACACAAGGCTCTCCACGACCTGGGCCCCAAGTACCTCAACGACCGCCTGACCTTCTACACACCCACCCGCCAGCTACGATCAACCAACCGTGCCCTCGCCGCCGTAACACGCATCTGCAGAGCCACCGCCGGAGGAAGATCCTTCTCCTACCTGGCCGCCAAGACCTGGAACTCCCACCCCATCCATCTTCGACTGACCCAGGACCATCTTTTCTTCAGGAAGCAACTCAAGACCTGGCTGTTCGTGCAGTAACGTATCATTAATATATTATGTTATTTTTACAGCAGAAACATGGCTTATGGCATTAGATTTCTTTACAGCAGAAACAAATATTACTGCTCATTATGTTGTGAGGCACAGGTATATTAAGTGATTTGTTCCAAAATACAGATCCTGAGCCAAAGCCTGGGTTTGAACCTGATTCCCTACATTCCAAGGCAGCGCAAGCCACCAGACCACATTTTCTGCTCCTTAGCTTCTTAAGTCTCTGCAGTGGGAGTGTAGGCTCAAGGATTTGCTTGGGCTCCTTATCCTCTCTGCTTATCAAGGTTTTTGTTTCAGGATAAGTTGTAAGTGATGCCTATATACTGAAATCATGAAAATTAGTAGGGTTACATCTGGCAGGCTACGGTAAGGCCCTTCTTAGAGCTGTCAACTGTATCTGTGTAAAAGCATTAGTCAATAAGAAAAACAAATAATTTATCAGCAAATATATACGTGAGGTCCAGTCTCTACACTCCTCACTGTCTTCTTATAAACTTTTGAAAAGAACTCAAGAAAGTCTCTGTAACTTTTGGACTTGGTCCTTTTGCCAGGTTCACCCCGAAACGTTTTGCGTTCTCCTAGCCTTTTTCTGTAACTTGGAATTGCTGATTTTAGGCCTCTGAGCACTTTAGCACTGTGGTCCAGTATAAAATGTGTGCGCTCTAAGTGTATGTGTGGTGAGACTGGCCTGCCTCCCGTAGGAATGCATGGAAGATATGTGTGTCCATAGTAATTCCTGGTATGAGAGGAGTGCAGGGGCGAGTTTAGAATGTATGAACTCGTGAGGAAAAATGCTGCTCAATTAATGGTGTGCGCAGATTTATGGTGACTAGTGGAGAAATGCCACTTTTAGAAGTTGGCATTTCTGTGTACTGTGCATTTGCCTGCCTGATGTGAATTGCATGTCTGGCATGTGATTGACAGGAGCCAAGAGCTGTGGGTGGCTCCAGGAGCAAGGGGGAGTCAGCCCAGTGGTGAATAGAGAGTTCTCTGCATGCAGATGGGAGGGAGGAGTTGAACCTGGGACCTGAACAGGACTGTGCCTTCCCTCCATAATGCTGGCACCACCCCCTGTGGTGCGTCTGATCCCTGAGCCCCCACCTGACAAAGGAGAGAGGAGATGAGCAAAACAAAGTGCTCCAAAGCTCCCGTATACCAGTTCTAACTGGTATCCCTAAACCCTATGCTGGGACACAAAGGGAAATGATGTATAAAAGTAGGGGCTGTGACCCCATAAGGTTGTTCAGTTCTGCAGTTCTGCAGTTCTGTTCCTGCCAGGGCATGCTGCTGCTGGGGCACAGGGGGGCTACCATGAGGGCTTGCCTCCCTGGGCCCTGCATTGCCCTTAAATCTCTACAGGAACTTTCTACTGATGCTCATTTCTACAGGACTTTGCTGCTAGCGCCTTTGAGCACTTTATTTAAATTATTCCCTCAAGCAGGAGCACGAGGGCTCCGCAGCGCTGGGCTGCAATCTTCCTGAAGGAATCCCGATGTGGGGATTCCCCTTGCTGGAGGAGAGGGAAGCTGGTTCACACCCCGCATGGATGCTGTAAATTGCCTGTTACTTAGCGGATGCCCACCCCGCTTCTGATCTTATTTCAACTGCGGGTGCCCACCCTGCGTTTTATTGCCTTTTTTGGGTGCCCACCCCGCATCGGTGCCAGAGAAAAGCTCACTGCCGCGACGAAGTCAGGCAACGTGGTGCCTGACGGCGGGCGGGACTTCCGGTTTCTCAAGGGAAGTCCCACGCATTCCGCTTGTAGAGGAGAAATGAGGGGAAACTCCAGGCGGGATCCCACCCGGCGCTGAACTGTGCCGGACGAAGAGGAGAGGCGGTATCGTCGGCGAGGCTCCCACGCCTGGAGAGAGCGTCGCATGCCTCCTAAATGAGAAGGGAGTGAACAGCTGTAGGCAGGAGGGAGCCCACCCCGCCTGCCTGGATGCACTGGCCCGGGCAGAGCTCCCTTGTTGATGGGAGAAACCCCACGTGCTGCCTTGGTGTGAGGAGCCTCGTGGGCTCCATGGAAAAGTCCCGGGTCCCAGGAGGGGGCCTGGGTGAAGAGAGGTGTAGCCGGATCACCAGCGAGGCTCTCATGAGCGACAGAGCCCCATCTGCTGCCACGATGTCCGGAGTACAGAGGAGCACCACCCCAGACCAGTCCAGTGAGTGGGGGCTCCAGGGGGGCTCAATGTTGGGTCCGATAGCGGCCCCCTGACAGTGGTAGCATGGAGTCAGAGTGGCCCCAGATGGCAGTGGGCCGCTCCAACGAGGGGGCAGTATTCTTTGGGATCCAGAGAGCCCCAGAGGGCCCAGTGACGTGGGGGCCATACCGAGGCACATTGTCACTGCCTGGGCGGTCCCGCCAGAGAGCAGGATGCCCCAACGATGGGGGAAACATGTGTTACAGCTCCATGGGGGTCCAGAGGGCACAGACGTGCCTGGGCTCCCCCTTTTAAGCAAAGTATCACAAATTGGGCACAAATGGAGAGAGAGTCCCGGAGCGGGACCAGAGGCGCCAGTGAATTCCCAGCTGCCCAGCAAGTAGTGGGCAGCTGCAACATTTAGGTCTGCGCAGTTGCGCATTCTTGACTTCCGCTCTCTTGGCGGCACGCCTTGACTGTTGGACATAGGGCATTTGAGCCCCTCTTTTGAGATGGCCAGTTGGCCAGGGGGAGTATTAGGTTGTAGGGCGCCAGGCCCTAATGTGATTATGTGGTGCTAGGAAATGTAATAGCTGAAAAACATCCCAGTTATTCACTTTTTTTGGTCGAAGCCTATCCGACAGTGCAGCTGTCTGGTTGCAAAATACTTCTTGGGAACATTCTGAAAGCTGACCTACAAATGTAGTTCACCCATTGCTAAACATTGGCTTTGGGGTTTGGACAAGACAGTTGCAAGTGCATTTATCTAGCTGGCAATAGAGTCATGATTTGAAGGCAGTAGCACCAGGACCAAAAGCTCTAGGCACCCCGCTAAACAACTATATTTTACTACTAAGCAGGCAGTCACAAGTACAGTTACTTTACAGACAACAGGGTCATGATTTGAATGGTGCAGCAGGTGCAGTGGCACTGGGCCCAAATGTTGCCAGAACTCCTCTAAACACTTAATATTGCTATATTTTACTACTCTACAGGCAGACACAATTGCAGTTATCTTAGTTAAAAGGGGTTTCATTTAAACTGTGTAGCAGGTGCAGTGGCAATTGGGCCAAACGCTCTAGAGACCCCACTAAAAGCAGAATATTGCTAAAGTTACTACTTAACAGGCAATCACAAGTGCAGTTATATAGCAGTTGCTAGGGCCATGATTTCAATGGTGCAACAGGTACAGTGACACTGGGGCACAAAGCTCTATGATCCCCTCTAAACACCAAATATTGTAATATTGTACTACTAAACAGGCAGTCACAAGTGCTGTTACCTTACAGGCAATAGGGTCATGATTTGAAAGGTGCAGCAGGTGCAGTGACAACGGGGCACAAAGCTCTAGGATCCCCTCTAAACAACAAATATTGTAATATTTTACTACTAAACAGGCAGTCAAAAGTGCTGTTACCTTACAGGCAATAGGCTCATGATTTGAAAGGGGCAGCAGGTGCATTGACAACGGGGCTTCCTCTAAACACCAAATATTCCTATGTTTACTACTAATGCAGAAGTCAGAAATGCAGTTATCTTGCAGGCACTAGGGACATAATTTAAATGATGCAGCAGGTACAGTGGCACCAGGCCCAAAAGTTGTCAGAACTGCTCTAAACCTTATGATATTGCTTTTACATCAATCAATTCAGTTATTTCCCTCTTTAATTACATTTTTCTACATTTGCTATTACTTACCAGCACAATACCACTAGTAACAGCACAATATATGGCTTTCTTGTACATTCACAAGTCATAACACTTTAAAAGACGTTCTGTAACTTATTTTATACAACTACTTAGCTTATTATTAATCAATGCATTTAGCAATGCTTGTTTTTATGCAGGCATAGACAATCATCCCTGAGCTGCATATGTGGAGTTTGTCAGATACACCCTCTAATACACATTCCATTATACCACAAAACACATACTGTTTATACTACAAAAATAAAAATAAAAATTGTTGGAAATTGTTTGAAATACATGAAAAAGTAATACAGTTTATTTCACTGTTGTAGCAGAGTGAATAATATAGGTGTCTTTTATATGTTGTTCTTTTTATCAGTACAAATCTGTTAGTGTGATTTAGCAAGGAGGTTGATTTTCGTACTTTCTCATTTTTACCAGATGCATATTTCAGGATCACAGATCGCGCATTTACTACCTCAGTAATCACATCTGACCTCAGTCTCGTATGATAGGAGTACAGACAACGCTCTAAAGTAAAGAAACCAACAACATACAGGGGCAGATTTACAATAACTGGCGCATCCCTGCATATCAGCAGGGATGCACCGGTTATTGTGCGCCGCAGCTCCGCCCCCCTGGATGCGCCACATTTACAATGCGGCGCACCATGGGGCAAAAACGGCAACGATGCGTCAGGCATCTGTGCCGTAAAAGCGGTGCATTACTGGAGTTGCGTCGCAAGCGCGACACGGTTCCAGAAATGCTTTGGGGGGCCCGATCTCCACAATGCTGCGTCAATCCTTACGCCTGCTTCAAGCAGGCGGAGGGTTTTGACGCAGCATGGGCCCAAAAGTGACTGAGTGAAATCTTGTAGATTTCACTCAGCCACTTTTGGGAGGCGTTACTGCGCCGGAATGCCCCGCACCCTGCGATGGAACACCTCCTTCTGGCGCAAGGCTCAACAACATGATGCATCTGGGAGATGCATCACGTTGTAAATACTCCGCACCATGGCGCATCTTTTGCGCCACCGATGCGTCACAAAAGTGAAGCAACGGCTGCGTAAAAGAGGTGAAGGGGGCTTGTAAATCTGCCCCTAAACATTTAAACAGTCCGATCTTTTGATTAAATAAAACACTTCAATAACTCGAAGTATGATGGTACATTTCCCCCAAGAGTATATACAATGACTATGATTGAGTAAACACTAGAGGGAGGTGTTGCCTAGATATTCGCTGATTCATCTTTCTATGCAGTAATTTGCAGCGTGTGATACCTGATGATATACTTATTAAGAAGTATTTAAATGTTGCCTAATTACACTGCACATTCGATCTGTTGCTAACTAACTTTTCAAAGGTGCCGCGGTACCATGCAATCATGTTCGAAAATACCTCTCGAATCTACAGATATAAGTTCCATATTGATGACACTCTTATATCAGTAGGGGTGCATTATGTTTGCAGGCTCAGGATTCTGCCTCTAGCTTTTACCAGCAGTTGTTTCAACTAAAAGAACAGCATCAAAAAGTTTTTATTTTTTAAAGTTGATGCCTCGCCAGGTTATATTTTATGTGAAAATGTCCTAAGCTCTTGCTGCTTTTCCTGTGGTTGCTTTCAGACATGCAGAGAAAATTGTTTTCATATACAATCCTTAGTGGAACTTTTGTGTTCAAATTTATATTGAAATAAAAAGCGTTTAATGCAGCCCCGTTCCCAAAAACACCAGAGGGGTTATTTTAAGATGCCCCTGATCAATTGAGGGATCCCATTATATTCTATGCCGAAGAGAAGAAACATATCATTTTAATATCATATTTTTGAATTTAATCCACAAGAAGATACACAAACTACAGTTGTTAGTGAAGACATATCAATACTATATGAGCATTTAAAAAGTGTTACACAAGTTTATGACGATCAATAAGCGCTCACCAAATGGCTGGATGGATGGTTCAACGCATTTCGAAAATTTTCAAGCCAGTGGAGGTTAGAGGTACAAATATGATAGTGCCATCAAGTAAATCAGATGTCAAGTAAAACCGAATGTGAATTGTTTTATTTGTATACATTCCATCTCTGACAAAGTGGGTTTATCTTGGCATTTCATATGTAATGCTTATTTCTTTTCATTTTTAGATTGAGCTAGATAGTGCATGCAATGTCTCTTCGAGATCTGCTGTGGTCAGTCTGTGTGCTTCAAGTACATCCCCTTTTTTGCCATTGCTTTTCGTTTGTCGTATGACAGTGTCCTTTAAAAATCCTTAATTGCTAGCTGTCAGTCCTGCCTCTGTGTCCCTCCGTTCTCTCTTCTGTTCCTCCCACAGAGTAGGGGCTTAGGGCCAGATGCATCAAGCTAAACAAGCATTTACAATGCAATGGTTTTGCCTTTGTTAAAGTTAGAGCTATTGGCATTGCTCTTGACATTATTTTTATTTATGTTTTTTTTAAACATAAATAAATGGCATTGTCATTTACAATGCCAATAGCTTATTCTCTCGCAAATGACACACACAAACACCCACAGAGAGCCCCCACACACACAGAGCCCCCCCCCCCACACACGACACATACGAGCTCCAGGCGAAGGGAAGCAGATGCCAACACTAATTCAATATTACTAAACAAACAACTAGATTAAGATATATTTTTTTTTTTTAAACTCTTCAGGGCTGAAGACGGCCCTCTACTCCTATAGTGACCGGGCCTACACCCTTCACCGGGCCTTGGAGAAGGCGAGATCTCGAATCGAGAAAAGTACTCACTATAGTTCTGCACCCCCGTTCTTCGGACAGGCCTTTGCTGCGCCTTGAAGCAGGTTACCCCAGCACTATCCAAAGACACCCAATAATAAAACCGGGGCGAGGCTGCAGGAACCCGCGGCCTTCCCGCTACACTCCGCTCAAACACAACCTCGAGCTTGTCTCTGTGAACGCGGGTGCGATCGGGAAGTTTAAACCATTATTAGAAAGGCCAGGAAGGAAAACGACCTCGAATATTGGAAATAGACCCCCATAATAGTTCATAAAAGACCGTGCACTCTCGGGTCACGTGCTAGTATAACCCGGCCTCACAGCGTTAAAAGTGTAATGCAGCATCCCAGCAGAGCGCGTGGAAGCGCGAGACGAAGGCCCGCCACCCACATGTAACCGTGGGATGAGCCCAACCAGGGCAGCCACAGGTGGGTGCTCGGAATGCGCCGTTTGTTGAACCCCTCACAGCACATCCCAGGGTGAGATATGGAACGAGGGGGAGGCCAGGGCAAGATGAAATCAACCCGGCTGAGGCGCCCTAGGATAGAACTACAGATGTGCGGGTGGATTCTAGCGCCCAGCCTGCACATAGTGCTTAGAACTAAGTGGGCCACATATCTAGCCTCCTATTTATAGAGGTATGTAGCTCTACACAACTACCCAAGCTGAGGACACTAAGCTGCAGGGCCAAGACAGCCTACCATAATCGACAGCCCCCCCCCTCCTCAACAAATAAAGTTCACCATTCTACAGCTATACAGCAGACTTGAGAAGCAACAACAAAATAAATGTGAACCTTTCTGCCGCCACTCTCGGCGCCTGGACACGACCAACGGGGCCCGGCTCCAGGCACATCAAGTCCGCTGGAGGGGTAATCTTGCGCAGGGAACTTTGTCTTTAAAACTACATCCGAGGCCCACGGGTGCCTCTTTTCGGTAACAGCACGGCATCTTTATAGCGCTTACAAAGGACTGAAGGGCTGTAGAAGGCGCTATGAGTAACCGTTCGGTCTTCAGATATTACTGAGGGAGAGTCTGCGTGACGTAGGTGTTACACGAAGGGCTTCGAAGCACTTCCTGGCCTAAGTTTACTTGGTGGTGGTAACAGAGGCAAATAGTGCTGCTTACAAAGCGCACAGCCATAAAGTGGCCTAACTTCACATCTGAACCCCGGGGGCCACCCCTCCGCCCCCAACCCCCACGAACGTCCGCCCCCACCCCCCCCGAACACACAAAGGTGTGCGCTATGCTATTGTGTAAAAGATGCCACGTTCCCCCGCCCCCCGACTATAAGTGCAGCTCCTGCGGCCCTAGCCTCGGTTCAAATTTACCACCCCCCTGGATGCGGAGTCCCACCCGTTCCAAACACAGCATTGCTCAATTACTTTGCGGCGGTAGGGGGGCGGGAACGGGGCCAGAGACACGGAGAGCGAGGCAGCAGGAACGGGGCCAGAGACACGGAGAGCGAGGCAGCGGTAGGGGGGCGGGAACGGGGTCCGGAGACACGGAGAGCGGGAGAGGGGGTGGGAACGGGCAAAAAAAAAAAAAAAAAAAGAAAGCAAAAAAAAAAACAAGCACTCACCTGGATTTCTTCCGGGTGCCGTCAATGCTGGACCAGATTCGGGGGCGTTCCCGAGAACAGGCTTTCGGCTGACGTCACCAAAATGGAAAAATTCTCGGGAACGCCCCCGAATCTGGTCCGGGATTGACGGACAGAGCCGTCTCCCAATGGCTAGCCTCCATTTATGGAGCTAGCCAATGGGAGGAGGGGGCAGATACCCGACCCCACAGAGCAAGACATAAGATTTTTCCTAGCGCATGCGTACTTCGGACGCATTTGCTAGGCAAAACCTAAAAATATACAGGTCTATTCACAGAAAAAGTAGCAAAGCTACACATGGGTTTTTAAATCTACGTCAGAGAGTGGTTGGAATTTGCAAACTCCTCGAGTAATCCACATGGAGAGCTACACAAGGTGCAGGGCCCCTGGGGGTTCCTTGGAGAATCATGTGATTTCGAAGTTTTTAATACATTCCAACTGCATGCAATTCTCCATTCACACGGGAAATGGACTCCCCAGTGCAGAGGCACATTTTTTGGTTTATTTTGATATTTTCGCCCTGAGAAACCCCTCCCCCTGAACACCCACCAAATCTGAGGGAGATCCATTTCCTCTCCCACTCTGGAAAGGGTATTTACACCAGCACTTGGTTGAAGCAAATATACAATCGTTTACAGTATGGAAATGCATATTGTATTGTAATTGCATTTATATAGCGCTTACTACCCCTGACGAGGCATCAAAGTGCTTTTTCGGTGAGTAGCACGCTACTCCGGAACCCATAAAGGATTAGTGGTGCATTAGTATGGTGAAAACATGAAAGTAATTTGAGTGTTTGATATATCAGTCAGTTATTTGGATTGAAAAGGATAGTGGAGGGATAGAAGACAAAAAAAGGTTTGCATTTATATAGCGCTTGTTACCCCTAATGGGATGTTGAAGCACTTTCTTGGCGAGTAGCGCTATACTCCAGAACCCATATGGCTGTTGTGTGTGAACGCCTACAAAGGTACTTGTTTGTGGGCGCCCGTAACCCTCCAAGGACAACTACACCTTGGCAAAACACAGGTATGCCATGAATTCCACTCACTGAGAGGAATTCACCGGTGTGAAGATCGGCGCACGTGTGGCAGTGATTACTGCCCATTAAAAATGCAAAAATGCTTGTATGTGTGCGTGTGTATGTATATATATATATATATATATATATATTTTTTTTTTTTTTTTTTGCTGTTTTATGTAGCCAAATTCAACCTGATGGTACTGGAGCGCTTTACATGAGCACCAGTTACATTAAAAACAGGTCTGATGCTTTTATTATTATTATTATTTTTTTAGGCACAGGGAGATGGAGTGATTTACCAAGAATCACAGAATGTTGTCGAATTGACTCCAAGACGTGAACCTGGCCCCCTAGTTCCAAAGCCGGCAGCTGTTGCTGTAAAGCCCCATCCTCTCCAGTCTATCAAGAATCCCTTTGGGAATTCCTGGCAGGCGTAAACTGATAGAAATGTGATTGTAGACTTAAGTTTATGTCAGATTTTACCTTTGTGAATAGGCCCCAGAGATAGAATCTTTTGTCCCCCCCCCACCGCATCTGTTCAAACCTACAGAGGCGCGTGCACTTAAACATACAACAGAACCTTCCCCTTGACATATAGCCACCGACCCACAAAGAAACACGTGTGTATTTGCTTACTATGGGGTTGTTAATGCGCGCGTGTGTCTGTGTGGGTTGGTGTTTAATGATGTGTGTGTTTGTGTATGTATGAGGGGTGTATGAATGAACCCCGCTGCCTCTCGCCCACGCACACACAGCCCCGGTCGTGTGCGTTTGTCTGTTAGTTTCTTTCAGTGTGTTCAGTTCTTTATTTGTGTTTGCTGGTGAGTTCGCGCGTTTCGTTTCCCCAATTGATATTACTTACTTCAGGTGTGTCCGTGTGCTTGTTAGTGCAGGGGGTGTGATTGTGTTGGGTGATTGGTGTGCATATTAAGTAGGAGTGATTTGTGTGCCTGCGAGGTTTCTTAGAATATGGGTTTACCTGAGGAAAAAGCAAGAGGGTGGTAGGTGTGTGGGGGCCGGGGGGGGGGGCAGTGGTGGAATAGAAGCCACGGGGGTCCCTGTACAACGCCTACTTATTAATTTGACGGGCTGCATGAGCCCAGCCTGCAAAGATTCTGCTGCATTGGCAATAAAAAAGCATTTGCTTTCAATGACCCACTTCTGCCGCAGCCTGGCACCCAGGTTCACTGGCACTGTGGCAAAATAAAATAACATTTAAAACATTCATCCATGGCGGACTTGGACTTGCTGGCACGTCACAAGCACCCAGTTGACCAGGCGGCCGCTGGTGAGGCCAACGTGGGGAAACAGGACCTTGATTCTAGAACGTTGTGGAAACTGACGGCGAAACTGACGAGAACCCCCGGGAAAGGGCAGGAGTCGCACATTCCAGCGGAGTCTCCCCCTCCCCCACCCATTCCTGGGCAACGCGGGATGTCTCCTCGGAGCCAGAGCAGGGGAGACATTCTGTGCGAGCAGGGCCTTCACTGCAGCAGGGGCATCCTAGCGGGCATGTAGCGCCCACAATCCGAGCAAGCACTATATGGAGGTGCGCGAAGACACACAGGGCCAGTGATGAGCAGGTGGTCCGCACACCTCGGGGCATCCACAGTCCTCACAGCCGTTTCCACAGACATCAGAGAACGGGCCTCACATGACCTCACGGCGGGGGCGGGACGCAGTCCTCACACAAGGCTCACAGACTTCAGAGCAGGCGGTTCCGGGTCCTTAGAGAGGGGGACACGCCACTCGGAGCGTGGGGGACACAGGCCTGAAAGTTGGGGGTCACAGGGCAGGCCTGAGAATAGGCACTTCACAGACCTCAGAGTAGGGCGTCCACAGACCTCAGACAGAGCGTTCACAGACCTCAGACAGGGCGTCCACAGACCTCAGAGTAGGGCATCTACAGAACTCACAGCGGGGCTTCACTGCACTCAAATCGAGGGGTCTGTGGCCTTAGAGCAGGGTACGGACCGCTCACAGCAGGGGTCCACATTCCAGAAGGGCAGACGGCGCGAGTATCCAGCCCCCCGAGCTAGGAGTCCACAGCCCTCATAGGAGTCATCCACAGAGCATGGGTGCACCACCCACAGCGCAGGGCACACCTGAGTCCTTAGAGCAGAGTGATCCACAGTCCTCCTATGAAAGCAAGAGTCCACAGACCGGAGGTGACGGAGCCCACAGTCCTCCAAGCGTGCAGATGCACTGTCCTTAAAACGGGACCCTACAAAGCTTAAAGCGGGCGAGTCACACACCCGATAGCTGAGTCCACAGTCCTCACGGCAGGTGGTCCGGTGACGACACAGAAAGTGGTCCACTGCCCTCAGAGCGGGAAGTCCACAGACCTCACTGCAGGGAAATCCATGGTCCTCATAGAAGGGGGGACCAGCCGTCCTGTATAGAGGGGAACCCCGTCCTCGGAGCCAGAAAACCCCCCGTCCTCAAAGAATGAGTGTAAAGGTCACGATCACTGAGTCCTGGGAGTTCCGCCGAAACCACAGACCAGGGAGAAGGTGATTTAATGACCACAGGTCAGGGGAATCCACAGTCATCACAGTAGGAGAAGATGAGGGGTGACCACGGTCTTCTGTGCACGGAGACACACAAATAAATGTGCTAAATAACATTTAAGTTACATTTTGCCACTACTTACATTTCTATATTCATGCACTTTCAGCCGCTTGGTGTCACTTCGAGGCTCCACAGCGAGGGGAGGGGTTGGAGGTGAAGGGGGGAGGGGGGGGGGGGTGCACCGCCGCAGAGGCGACTCTATCATGGGGTACGCTGAGTTAAGTTAGAAGAGGGGAGAAGGGTGCGGGTGAGAGGCGGGGTGCACACACGAACAGTGAGAGGCGAGGGCTGCACTTACTTCTCAGTGATCCGCAGAGACAGAGCCAGAGCAGGGGAGACATTCTGTGCGAGCAGGGCCTTCACTGCAGCCGGGGCATCCTAGCGGGCATGTAGCGCCCACAATCCGAGCAAGCACTATATGGAGGTGCGCGAAGACACACAGGGCCAGTGATGAGCAGGTGGTCCGCACACCTCGGGGCATACACAGTCCTCACAGCCGTTTCCACAGACATCAGAGAACGGGCCTCACATGACCTCACGGCGGGAGCGGGTGCAGTCCTCACACAAGGCTCACAGACCTCAGAGCAGGCGGTTCCGGGTCCTTAGAGAGGGGGACACGCCACTCGGAGTGTGGGGGACATAGGCCTGAAAGTTGGGGGTCACAGGGCAGGCCTGAGAATAGGCACTTCACAGACCTCAGAGTACGGCGTCCACAGACCTCAGACAGAGCGTTCACAGAACTCAGACAGGGCGTCCACAGACCTCAGAGTAGGGCGTCTACAGAACTCACAGCGGGGCTTCACTGCACTCAAATCGAGGGGTCTGTGGCCGTAGAGCAGGGTACGGACCGCTCACAGCAGGGGTCCAGATTCCAGAAGGGCAGACGGCGCGAGTATCCAGCCCCCCCCCCCTGAGCTAGGAGTCCACAGCCCTCATAGGAGTCATCCACAGAGCATGGGTGCACCACCCACAGCGCGGGGCACACCTGAGTCCTTAGAGCAGAGTGATTCACAGTCCTCCTATGAAAGCAAGAGTCCACAGACCGGAGGTGACGGAGCCCACAGTCCTCCAAGCGTGCAGATGCACTGTCCTTAAAACGGGACCCTACTGAATCACTGAAAAAAGTATGACATAGAGGGTTACATTTATTGTAATAATTGCAGACTAGCAGTCACCACTCGTCCTCTTGTTGTGTGAGAAGCACACAGAAAATTCACTGTAACACTTAAGTATTTTACCTCGTCAATTGATTATTGCTTTATGCCTTGCTGTACAGGTTTCATACCAGTTAACCTACAATATATTTTCACATTGTGAGGAGGGGGTGGTGCCTGGATCCCAGAGCTAACTAAAAGGTACTCTGCCCCTCACCAAGCCCTTTCCCCACCCCTTCCAAAAAAAAACAAAAAAAAAACGGTCTGGACTCCTCCGGGGCTCGGACTGGATTCTGCGCTGGCTGCCCCCTTTCTCTAAGCGCATCAAGATGCGGCCGCACGTCACCTCTGCTGAACCACTGACGAGAAATTGAGAGAAGAAACGCACACAGCAGGCAGCACGATCAATGCACACGGAAGAGACAGATGGGCCGGCTGCAGTGAAAGGGTTCTTTTCGGGACATCAAGTGTACCCTGGGAGCGCGGAGAGAAAGAGACATGTCCGTGCAGTCTTAGAAGAGCTGGCGAGAGCCATCCATCAGCGGCGGAAACGGCGGAGGGGGGCGGGTTAACGGAAACAGGAACCAAGTTAAAAACTAATTAGACAGTGGGAGGGGGGGGGCAGGAACGGGTACACACTTACCTGCTCGGCAACACAGAAGGCGGGTGGCGGCTCAATGCCGGACCAGATTCGGGGGCGTTCCGGAGGGCTTTTGGCTGACGTAGCGTGACGTCGCCAAAAGCCAAAAATTCTCGGGAACGCCCCCGAATCTGGTCCGAGATTGACGGACGCCCCCTCCTGCCAATGGCTAGCCTCCATTTATGGAGCTAGCCAATGGGAGGAGGGGAATGGAGGGGGCGTAGACCCGACCCCACACACAAAACATAACGTTTTTTGGCGCATGCGCAAAGCGCATGGCCAGTCAAAACCTAAAAACGGTCGCAAAGGGGCAGATTCTCAGAATCTGCCCCTTTGAGACCGGTATTTTTGCATTTGAGATGCATCATCCCAAATGAAAAAATCGCAAATAGAGAATTTGCTAAATTGCGATTGTTTGCATTTAAGGAATCTCAAATTGAGATTCCTTAAATGCAATGCATGTAAGTTTCAAAAATAGCGAATTCGCTAATAAGGCAAGCAAATTACCACGAAGTACAGCTTCATGGTAATTTTCAAAAACTTTGAAAAATGCACTTTTGTGCATTTTTCAAAGTTTCATGTTGCGCACACACATGCCCTAAGGGCATATGTGTGCGCAACATATGTGCACAGATCAAATTCAGGGGTGCAACCGGGTGTCCTTTGGACACTCCTGCACCCTTGAACTCGCAATCTAAATTTGCGAATCGCTAATTGCGATTCGCAAATTGAGATTGTCTTCCCATTCATTCCTACGGGCCTCTAGGCCCATAGGAATGAATGGGGAGGTATTCATTAATTGCGACTCCGAATTTGCAAATCGCAATTAAGGAATTCTAAGGAATCACTATTTTTGTAGTGATTGCTTGATGCGTTCCATTTTGCTATTCCTTATTAGCGATTCCTTATTTTTCGCTAATAAGGAATCGCAAAATGGATGCTTGATGCATCTGGCCCTTAGTACTGTCTCATCCGGTTATTATTCTTTATCTGTTCAATGGGGGACTATTTCATTCTTGGTTTCCAGCTCTGTTACTCTTTCTCTGTGTTTAGCTTCAGTGCCCTAGCTGCTTTCATTCAAACATAGCACTGTTCCTCCCAACTCCTCTTAATGCCACAGTTGTCTAACTGCTGCCTTTTCTACTGCTGCCTGCCCCACTGTGGCTTGTATGTTTTTATTAGACTTTCTTTTTGCACTTTTCAATCTCCACCATCAGTTGGGCGTTTTCTAGTAAGATATTTGCTTGGTTTGGGCTTCCTTTTAAGGGAGATTGGGCTTGTTTGTAAGGTATGGCATGTAAAGGGTTTACTTCCCACATCCTCACTTTCCTGGCTTTTCATTGGTTCCAGTGAATGCCACTTACTTTTCCCCCAGTTCCTTTTGCTGTAGAATATTTTCTTACGCTGACCAATGCTTGTTTACAGTGGCTTATTACTATTGGAGAGATTTCCATGAGTGCCACTTAAACTATTTATTTACCTTTGGCAGGCGTTGCCTAAACTATTTATAGGCACCGCTTAAACTGACTTGGTTACCTACCGGTAATGTTCATTACTCCGAGTCATAGTCTTCCTCGTCACAGTCACCAAGGAGCACTCGTGTTCCAGGCACAGCATTCACCCATAAATTTAAAGGTCCTCACCCAATATGGCCGCCTGGTAGGAAGTACCTGTCACCTGACCTATAAGGGTGGGACCAACACACCATCTGGGCAAGTGTGT
>NW_028247205.1:0-102505 GCF_964263255.1 Lissotriton vulgaris | reverse complement strand
ATACTGTAGTGTAGTTCCTATTTTCCCAATAGGCCCTGCGCATTGGAATAACATAAACAGTAGTATCGACGTAGAAGTGCGGATCTTCCAGGCCTCCACTGACTATGCTAAACTTAATTGGGTTTGTTACCAACTAGCTCAGAGGTCGCTGGAAACTTTCTTCTCTGAATAGGAAGTGATCAGTTTCCCTGGTACAGACAAGAAGGGATTCAGTTTTCCAACAACCGTGCAACATGACAACTTTGCTCCTCAGATAAGAGTCAATCTCTAGAGTCGTGTGAACAATAGACAGTTATTTTACTCAGTCAGTGGTTGTGCAGTTTACTTTCACAATATGTAGAGAATAGAGAGACGGGCGTTTTTAATAAAGGGTAACATTTATTGAACAGTCTTTCTTCTCGTACAAGATAAATGAATTGCCACAATTGCAAGACTTGTTATTATAAAAAGTACGTACAGTAAGATGAGTATTGCGAAATAATACTGTAATAGCATTGATATGGTTTCTTAGCCATACAATGGTTTAAAATTAATAAAACATATATACATTCATATATACATTAGGCTAAAATACTCAACTGGTGCTTCTAACTACGCCTACCCCAGTGTACCTGACCTAAGCCTAATACTTGGGAGGGGAGTAAGTAAGTAGCTTTAAGTTAAGTTGGTTTTGCCAAGGTTTGCTTCAAGAATTCTCTCTAAGGGTTTAGTCAACACCATACCTCTGGAATAGAATGATGGAGGTCTGGTATCTCCTTTAGGGAACTTGATATCCCAGTCACTCACAAGAGTGGCTTGGAAACGCCGGAGCTGGATTTCTCTGCAGGAGAAAAGACAGCGTCTCTCTCAGCGCGTCGAGGAAGAGGAGGGGCAGCGTCCGCGGGCAGCTTGCATCTGCTGGGCTCTTGCAGGGGGACGGCTGTTCAGCTCCTAAGTTCACCACACCATCGTTCGCTAGTTAGCAGCGATAGCAGTAGCGATAGCAGCTATGGTATCATCAGCATAACAGCAGCTTCGTCAGCAGCGATGGCATTGAGGCAGCTAGCGTTTGCTTAAGGCAACGTTGGTAATATTTATACCTGAAAGGTGCCTTGTTTGACGTAAGTTTTTGGACATAAGACGTCAATAAAGATGTCACTAGGAAGTGATCGTCTATCAGTGCTCATTAGAGTTCTATTACTAATCAAAACACAGCAAGCGGGGCTTTCCCAGGGTGCTGAGTTTTTATCTTGTTGAAGAACTCGGAGTGTTAATCTAGGAATCTTAGATAGTAACTTCTGCTATGTCATTGCACGAATTGGCTGCAAAGGAATTGGCAGAGGAAGCGATTCTGAAATGTGGCTCTGTTCGTGTGAGGCCAGAGACGAGTTTCTGAATATTGCATTTGATCGGTTATGCCAATATAGGAGCTAAATGGGTTTATAGCCGTACAGGGGCATAAGGTCACAGTATCGATCAGGGTCCTAGAATAGAACGCCACACCCACTCCACGAATTTATGTCCATCAAATTACTAAAACTAGAGCAATAAGATGCATGTGTAACATTGCCCACCCCAAAATACATATATGCATTTGAAATAGGCATATTTGTAATACGTGAACATTTAGGTACTGTACGTTTTTGAAGCATAGAAATCATTCGAAAATTATAGCATATGAAATCAATGAACGATTTTGCAAAAAAGAATTACACATGAAATATCTCTGAATACAGAAAGGAAGGGCGAGATATTTTCATCACATATAAATGCATTGCAGTAAAATGTGCTAGAGGCTGGTGTAAAGTTATTATGTCTCTAGATGTATCTAAAAATAGAAGTAGAAGCTTCTGTTCTCTATGAATAGTTCTACTTTAAGCAAATAATTTTTCGTGCCAAAAAAAGGTGAATATTAAAAGTGTGTTCAATTCAAAAGAATTCTTGCTGAACGGGGAAAATAGAGTTCCAACGCTTTTAGCAGTTTTTGTTGTTCAAAACTGAAGGCCGAATTCAGAGTTCATGGGAACGCTGTGTGTCGGAATGCTTCGCTAAAGTTATTGTTTCTGTTCGGGTGAGAACATCATATCAGACAGGCTCTCAAAGAATTGGTCTACAAAATCAGGTGACAGTTCGACCAAATTCGATAGTGCTGTAACTTGGCAGGTGTGAGAATGATTGCTGTCATCAAAGGCTGGATCAGCAATGCTCACAGAAGGTCGTACCTGGGTGATGTTGCTTTTGTCACTCGCTCCACTGTTACCACCTAGTCGTAGCACAGGAGTCTCAACGAATGCCGTCATCAGGATTGGTAGCCGCTGGGGACAACACAATGCGTGAGCCGTTATCGGACTTAGCAAAGTATCGCTATCCATTGGTACTGCTGATGGAAGTGCAAGACAGGTGTCCAACACGCACTCATCTCCGCATAGCATACATCGAAGTACAGGTAAGATGCAGTTTTGCCATATCGGTCTGAATGAAAGGAACCAGGTCATGTTTAGATCTCTCAGCCTGGCCAATCCAAGGACTCTAGTTATTCTGTCCCGGTAGCGCACTGCTAGGATTGTCTCTTCCATTCCCATAGGAGTCATGTCTGAGCTGTGGCTTGCCATATCGAAGCAGGAGGGTCAAAAATAAAATCCCTGCTACAAGTCCCAAAAATAGGGGTATGCCGCCAAAAACAGAGTGGACAAAATTTGGAACGATTCCCAGAATTGCTTGAAATGGTGTTAGCAGTCCCGTAAAAATCGTCTTAAATATGCCTGGGATGCCTGTGGCACTAGACATGTTAAGGAGTTGGCTAAGCATTTCTACGAAATGCACGGGGCAATTTGTTGATAAAAGGTCATGAACGTCCGTAGTTGTCCTTGCAACTAGGAGATCATACGTCTCTTTTGATGACGTGATGGACACTGTTGTCTGCAAAAGCACAGACTTCATTTTGCTTAAAGTATCAATTCGTATAGAAGAGAAATGCAGACGAGGCCAGATGGGAGTCTCTATGTCTCCAGGCCCGCTCGGGAACAATGCTTGCATACAGCATTTGACCATGGAAGTTACGCTTACGAGATACGCTTTTCCTGGCAAAAGGCCACAACATCTGTGATCCGTTCTTAGAATGTAACTCCCATTTGCGAGTTGCATAAAGAAAGGCTCTATCTGCGTTGCAGGTGTGACAAGCTGGTGGCATGAAAGGTTGTTAGAATTACCTTCACAGGCTCCATGTAAATTAATACCACTGGCACAAAAGTATACCGCTTAGTGAACGTTTACAGTTTTGACCACTAAGAAATACATTTTTGTCGCTGTCACTATAGCATGAATGTGTGTATGGTAATTTCCATGCTGACTTAACATATCCTTTACCTAATCGTTCATACTGGCCAGTAGGTATGTATTCAAGGCACTTTTTAAATCGGAAAGTTGTTATCGGACTTGTGATAATTCCGTGTATTATCCATTCAATGACAGGACTCTCTGACATTGTCAATGGAAATCTCTCAAGTTTTTCGATGCTCAGGATTGTATAGTCTGCTCCTTTCTGTGCCAAGCTGATTTGTTTATCAGTAAGGTTAAAAATGGAAAACAATGATGTTGGGTTGATTAAACGCCAAGGCACATAGCCTGAACGAAGATTTTGCAGCGTCCAGCCTAATTTTACAATAGAACGTAATTGTGACTGGCCATGCTGTAACATTAGCAAGTCTCTGTCTATTATATCAAAGGCAGAGGATACAATGTTGTCCAATGAATATATTCTGGAGGACAGAGTCATTAACCCATTGTCCACTACAGAAAGTGATTTTTCCAAATTAATACGATCAATTTTTCGTATTTTTTCAGCTGTTTCAATTTGTGTGACTTTCCAAGCCTCGTTGTATGCAGCATAGATACTGGTCGCTATGAAACGCTTTTGACGCTGTTTGCGTGGTCCAAGAATGAAATCGCGCAAATCAGCACCATCTTTAAGTAAAGATAAGTGTTGCTTAATTTCAGCCAGTGTGGATGATCCTAGCCATTCGAGGCAGAGTTTCCCTACACTGTATGTTGTTACTATCCCTGGATGTTGTCTCTGGGAGTATCTAGGGTCTTGTCAACCCCTGTGTTTTATTCAGGAATCTATCTTGACAGTTGTTTGTGTCAGTAGGCCAGATTAACCACTTTTCCAATCAGGATGTGTTCTGTTAAAATGTTAAAATTTTTGATACGTCTATCTAAATATCTGTTATTGTATTCTCAGGTATTGGCTTTGGAATAGACGGTTTGTTTAGGTCTTTGATCTTAGCTAGGCCAAGACAGGATGTTTGGTGAACTGTGTCATTTAAAAACATCATTTGTTCTGGTATCATGCAGGTTCTGAATAGTGCTTCTAGGCCTTGTACCTGCCACTCTTTCGTACCCCAAATGGTTTTTGTTTCAATGTTATTTTTCCAATAATCAAAACCAAATGTCATCATTTTTTCATAAAATGCTTCTGAATATATTAATTTAGTGTTTGTCAGCATTGTTTTCATTCCTGTTTTATCTAACAGTTTGTAATTAAATGTTTCTGCATCACTAGTGTTAAACCCTGAGAAGTACTTGAATTTCTCAAAGAATGTTTTAGAACTGCTTTTAGGTGGTGTAGCACAATGTTCCCATTGATTATACTTAAAAACATTTCTAGGCTGTGCAGATTTATGCAAATAATGATCGCCATAATGTGTAAAACAGAACATCTGTTCATAACTAGACGAACCTTGTAAATAATCATGTTCTGTGAATCTAGCTGACATTACTAAATCAGACATCGTGTCATTAATACTATCAAAGTCCCAATCATCAGAGAATGTACTAGGTTTTACAAAGTCACTTAAGGAAACCTTCAGTTGATGAGGATACTTCAGGATCTCGACCGGACCATAGATCTCATAGTCAGTTTTCTCCCATACTACCCCACCGGGTATTGGAATGGCTGTGACATTTACTGTTGACAGTTCTCTATTCTTCACGTGGGATGATCTGTGTGGTTTGAGGACTAAGTTGATGTTCTGACTTGCTGTGTCCATTGGACTATATTTTCCCTCAATTAATTTTCCCAAACAAAGTACCATGATGAACCAAAGCAGGAGGAAAAATACACCTAGACCGAACCAGAATTCTGACCAAGGGGAAATAAGGTAGATTTCCTTCAGTTGATGACAGAGTTCCGTTGCTTTTTCTTTAAAAGTCTTTTTTGTTTCTGGCATCACTTCTGGGTTACTTTGATCCTCGGAAAAGTTGTCGAAGTCGATGAAATAACCAGAGGCAGTTCTGTCAATTGTTGGGATTGTTCTTTCAATTTGTCTTTCGGTAGCACTCTCCGATGCCACATTATTGTAGACTGATGTTTCTTGACGAACTATTTCAATCTGTGTCTCAAGAGGCACGAGTTCCATGGCATTATTGCATAGTCCCTCTCTGTGCACTGCAGGCTGATCGAATGTGATTAGTCTTTCAGTTTGAACCTCTTGGATTGTTGCAAGTTTGGGTATTCTGTTGTTTCTCGGGAGTCCACTGGGCCTACTGTTGATTATAGGCCACATGCTTGTGGTTTTATCAGGTCGATTGATACAACTCTGTTCTCCTTTTTACCAGCAAGGGGCGGTAGTACTACTGATCTTGTTCCGGTCACTGCCAAGACAGGTACTGCTTTTCTGTAAGAAGGCCCAAATTCCTTCTTCACCGCTATTTTTTCTCTGACTAGATCCCCAATCTTTGGAATCCAGACAGGCCTTGCTGGGGCTGTTGCTTGTGGTGCCTCGTCAGTGGTATCTGGCTGTTGCTTTAACTTTATGTTGCTTAAAGATTTTCTTGTTTCATTCAAGTCCTGTAAAACAGCCAAACGATCTGTTATATCAAAGTCTGTTGTTTTTTCTTGTACCACTGATATCTGACTATCGAGGTCCTGAACTCTCATTTTAGTTCCGAACAATAGTTCGTATGGGCTGAAACCTTTTAGAGAATTTCTTGGCAAATTATTAAGACTGATCTGGACACTTATTAAATGTTTGACCCACCCAGCACCCGAACCTAATACCTTCGCTGTTATAGATCGCTTTATGTCCCGTTTTTTTCTTTCTACCACACTATTCCCTTCGGGGTGTGACGGACAAGAATACCGCAACCCAACTCCCATGCTGGCCATGGCCTCCTTATAAGCTCGAGAGCTAAAAGCAGGACCCTGGTCAGAATGGAACATGGCAATTGCGTATGTGCCGATAAAGACTTGCAGATCTTTTATAACCGTTCTGGCGTCAGCCGAGCGCTGGGGCCACATCCATATGAACCTCGTACAGGAATCCACTGCTACCATGATATATCTATAGTTGCCGTCCCTTTGTAGGGGGCCACAGTGGTCCAGGTAAACACATGCAAATGGTTAATCCGAGATGAGAAGGGGTGTCTGTGCTGGTCGTTTTACTGTTGATACTTTTATCCTTTGGCATATTTCGCATTCTAATACATACTTTTTAGTTTGTATTCTCATGCGAGGCCACCAATATCTCTGTGAAGTAGTGTGGCTCACTGGTTAGAGGCGGCAGACCCGAGAGCAGAGGACGGCCCGGGACCAGGGTTCGATTCCCGGCGCGGCAGGTTTCTGGACCAGGGTCAGCAGACTCGATAATTCTCTCGCCTCGGTGCCCACTCTGATCAGCGATCACACTCGGCAACTCTGGGCATTAGCTTGCCTCATCTTCACTAACGGCTCCACCAGACCGCCGGGGATGCCTGGTCTCACCCTGGAGATACCCATTAAGGGACCATCTCTCAGGGAAGCCAGGAAGGGTTTCGCAGCGGTCGAAGCGCCTTGGGACCCTCCGGGTAAGTAGTGCGCTATATAAATGCCTATACATGTTTTAATAGTGATATTGTTGCGGAAACGCCAGCGTGTGCAGAGGCAAGCCCTTCGTGTGCCCCTTTGATTAGTCCTAACCTGTGTTCCATGTTTGGAATTACTCTATCCCCCACTCCAGGGATTCGAGCAAAAGGAACATTATTCGTATCTGTTGAATATAAGTACTTTTCTGGAAAGCCTTTTGGGAGTGTTTTCTTATCATCTTTTACTGACGCACTGACAGCTTGTAGAATATCGCTGTCTATTTTTGTTTGTGACTGAGTTATTGCAGCTACGGAAGCCGTTTGCACAGCTGCCTTCGCGGCTTCATCAGCCAATGAATTCCCTGCAACGTGAACGCCATCACGTTGATGACTCAGAGTGTGTATCACGTGAGTCTTTTGTAGTTCTTTCGGTAAAAGAACTACCTGTTCCCAAAGCATTTTATGCTTTATTGTGCCACCTTTTGCATCTTTGAAACCATTTTCCACCCAATTCTGCAGTTATTCATTATAAGATTGCACGCAATAATAAGAATCGCACACTATTAGTGTGGGGAATTCGCGATCGGTATTTTCTAGCGCCATCTTAAATGCTACCAATTCAGCTCGTTCAGCTGAGCAATCTCCTAGAGATTGTGTTTTAGTGACCATTGGTCTAAATTTTCCTTTGTGCCAACGACCTTTGACAATCGCGCACGCAGCACTGTAAGCTTGTTTACGCCCAACTGCGGGTTGTGCTGATCCGTCAGTATATACAATACTTCCGTATTCTTCGAGAGGCAGGATTTCAATTGGCAGAGGACATTCATATTCATATTGTAAAAATTCCTGTGTCTTTAAGTTAGGATCAAATTCGTAAACTACGTCTGTTGCAGCAAGAGAAGTAACCCACTGACTCCATCTCGGATGCAAAGCTTTAGCATTAGGAATGCTTGCTTTAGTTACCGCTTCTAAAGCCGGTATAGGTGTTACGATTATTATTCGTTTACCTTGTGCTAGGGGCCTTTCTTTTGCTACAGCAGTCTGAACCACAGTTAGAATTTTCTCCGTTGAACTGAATTTTATTTCAGCCTTTGTGTACAAATGTGATTTGTAAGCTATTGGTACTTTTTCTCCCTCATTAGATGTCAGGTACATGAATCCGCATCTTCCTGGGATGACTCGGATTACAAGATCGCGTGTGTTGTCACGTGTGTCTAATTTTGTTTTTGCTAACATGTCTGTTTGCAGTGATCTCAAAATTTCTGTGTGTTTTTGAGTCCAGGTGATTTGTTTAAAATCAGGTTTACTTAGTTCGTAGAGAGGTTTAACCCTCTCTGCGTAATTTAGAATGTATGTTCTTCCGAAATTCAGAAAGCCTAGAATTGATTGTAAATTCTTCAGCGTTTTTGGAGCTTGGAGTACAGCGCACTTCTCTAAGAAGTTGTCCGCTAGGCTTTTTCCTTCACTTGATAATTCGTATCCTAAAAATAAAACTGTCAGATGGGCAATTCGAGACTTTTTAAAGTTGAATTTGTAACTCTCTGCTGCGAACCCAAGTATAATGGTGTTCACTCTTTTCAAGTGAGTATCCAAGTCGTCGTCTGTGAGATAGATATCATCTACATAAGATAATGCCTCATCATCATATATTTGTAGTAACTCTGTTACCCTAGCTGAGAATAGTCCTGGGCTGTTCTTGAACCCCTGTGGGAGCCTACAGAAATTTTCTGAGACCTCATTACGGAGAAAGCGGTCAAATACCTGCTTTCTGGTGCAATGTTTTGACAAAAGAAACCATTAGATATGTCTAATGTCGTTTTATATTTTTTCCTAACTATGTTATTCATTAGGGCTGCACTATGCAAATTTTGTACTGCAAAAGTTTTGCAACATGCATTAAGGTGTCTGTAGTCCAAAACTAGATGATATGAATTGTCTGGCTTGGAGACAGGAAACAAAGGATTGTTCATTTGAGAGGTGCATGTTTCAATCACCCCCTGGTATTCAAGTTGATCTAAGATCTCCCTGACTTGTTTTTTAGCTTCTTGCTTAATGGGATACTGCCTTTGGGCAGTTGGTTCACTTTTTAACTGGATTTTGTGAGGAGGTGAGTCCTCATCCCATCCTACATGATTTTTATATAATGCCGGTGCCTGGGCTACTGCCCATTTCCTTGCATAAGTATATTTTTTGTGAATCGGAATATGATTCGAGAAGGCAGGCATAATCATTTCTTCGCCACGAGGGCACTCCCTGACAAACTCTGGGGGCCAATCTTTTTCAGCTAACAGAATATCATAGCCTTTTGAGAGTTTATCCCAAAATAGACACTTTATTTTCCTAGTCTTATCACCCTCTATACGCAATGTTATTTCGTATATCTTATGGGGCTCGCTAAGGCTGGTGTCGGCAGTTTCAACCTGAATGTATTCATTCGTGTCCACTGTCTCCAGATGACTCATCAAGATCTTGCGGGCTATACTGATTTCTGCTGCACTGTCTAACATTGTCTGTGCCCACTCCCCGTTTTTCAACTGTGTCCTCAGTATTCTCGGCATGTTCGATTACTCTAATACTGGCTACCTTCTTTTTCGGAAATTGAGATTTTTTACTCTGAGCAGGTTCCTTGTCTTTGGACTTGGTGAGCTCTCCTGGGTCTGACCGTCCTCTTCTTTCCGATTTCTGCGAAAAAGATCGAGAGGGACGTGTATCAATACTTTGATATCTATCAGGTTTTTTCAAATTATCCCTATTTCTAAGGTTATATCTTTTCTCAGAGGGCTCCCTCTGGGGAGACTGGTGTTCTCGAGTCGGAGTTCTTTCCCTCCGTCGAGGAGACCTTCCTCTGGACTGGAAAACTTTTTCCTTGGGAGTGGATTGTTTATTTCCATCCCAGCTCTTTTTAGGAGTGTTTGAATTATTTTTAATAAATAATTTTACTAACTCTCTATATGCTTTTGTTAGTTCTCTTCTGTTAACTAAGAGTTCTTCACTTGACATTTTTTTCAATGTCTGGATGTGGTTTGTAGCTGGCTAGAACCGGCCACGTTGCTCCTGGTCTACCTAGTGGACCGAGCCTGATAATATGATCATTATGTTTTAGGGCGCCTTTAAACCAAAGTAAATGTTCTTGGTGTGAGAAGTTGGCCTGATATATAATGTTCACTATTCTAGTGAGCACTTTGTATCAGTCCAAACAACCCTTATTGATGATTGGTTGTAAGTCAACCTTATAGACCAGCTATCCTAGTAGCATGGATACGAGCAGTCTTCGGGCTAAACTCTAGAGGGCGTGTTAAGCCAGCTGTTATACCATCACATATACCCCTTGAACACCAAGTGAAAGAACACCACACAAGTGTTATGAAAATAAACAGTGTATTTATTTAGATCACAACAGCCCTGTACTCTTTATGAGGACAAGGTACTAAGCACACAACAAAACTCTTACGAAAATACTATAAGTTGCACAATTTACACAAATGCCCGAGGGGCACAAAAAACCATATACTCTAAAAGTGGAATGCGAAATTACTAGCAGGTAAGTACTAATCTCATAGGGTTTGGAATCGCTAGGACTGGACTACTGAACCTTCAGATTACTAGCAGGAGGCCTAGGGGACTCGGGTGCAGAGTGTGCACTCTCACGCGGGATGCGGGACAAAGTCTATGGATGCTAGGAATTACAAAGTTAGTGATATCGGACGAATCCGACTAGGTAGAGCTGAAACGAAAAAGGATCTGGACCCTTGGATAGTGAGGCTATGCTGGGGCACCGAAATGCCGAAGTTACCTAGCCCAGGGGCTGCGGCTGCATAGGTCTGGAAAGACGTCGGGAATCCTCGTTGCAGTCTATGGAGCCTGAAAGAAGAAGTTGCTGGCAGGCGACCAGTGAAGAAGTTCGAAGTGATCCAAGCCTGAATTGAAGATGGAAGACACCTGTAAGCAGAGGGGACCAAGTTCTGAATCACTAGCCAGTGATTAGATGAGCACCAGGATGGCACCGGCTGAAGTCACCTCGACCAGGTGAGTGGGCAACGCTGGGCTCTGCAGTCTCACGGACCAGGAGGCGTTGTCGGCGACCAGGATGGAGGTGCGAGCTGTCCCTCGATGGTATCTGCTGTCGACGTCGCTGGACCCAGGATTGGGGCAACAAGTTTTGGCAAATGCAAGCCCACGCGGTGGACTCAAAATGGCGTCTGGAGTGGACCAGGAGGGTCCGGGGTGCTCCTCTTTTGGAGGGGAGCAAGGGCCAGTCTGGGGCAACCAGACCAGCAGTGTTGATGTTGTCGTTTGTCGCCGGGAAGGCCACAAGCCAGCGGGCTAGTAGCCAGATAATGCGGTGAGCAGCAAAAAGCAGAAGGGCCCCACGCAGATCTGGTGGATGCTGGAGGGCTGAACTTCGGTGCTGGAGCTGCTCAGGGTTGGGGCTTCTCGGACCCCAAAGCACTCACTCGAGGATCCCTCGGCGGTCGTGCTGGGCAAGCGTCGTGCAGTCTTGAAGATGGCCGGTCCCTCCAGGTCTCGTCGCACCCACGGATCTCAGCTGAGCTGACGATGTGGGTAGAGGTCAGAGGTGCCAGGGAAGCCGGGTCTCATTGTGCTGGTCAGTCGGATTCCGGAGGAAGGACGTGCAGCAAACCGCAGTGTTCTTGGATGGTGCCTGCGGGTGCAGGGTGACTACTACTTAGTCACAAGGGAGAAATCTTGAGAAGAAGTCGAGAGTTCCTTTCGTAGAAAGTAGTTTCAGGATTCAAAGATGATCTAATTTGGAAGGGGGCCCGCTCCTATCTTTATACTAGGAAAAGGGGCTGGCACGCGACTAGGTCCTGCCCATGGGTGGGACCAGGAAGGGGGGTGGTTACACCCCTCTCCCATGCCGGACTTTCCCCAGGCTAGGGGCTGGTGTGCCCCTGGAACTGGTTCTAGCCGGCCTATGCATAGAGAGCACCGCGGTGCCACTTGCAGTCACCTTCCTCTAAAGCCCTGCCTACCCAGGATACACAAAACCCTGTCTGGGATGGTGCTAGCACCGCCCCTGACAGGAAACCCTTTCTCCAAGCTCCTCTCTCTGGAAGGACTCCCAGCTGCAGGGGGTCAGACTTGTGTCTGTGGTGGCAGCATCCATTTTGTGATGCTGAGGCTCGAGTTAACTTTAACCGGGGTTCACAGTTACATACATGTCGTGTCCCTCTAGAAGGGTGGAATGCTAACCCCGTCGCCAGAATTGGTGAGGGGTTAGTATTCCAATTCGTATGACACCTTACTCGACATGTTTTGATAAAGCGATACCAGAGATAGCATATAACCGCGAGGATTATAATGCACTTAAGAGTATATGGTATGCGTTATCATGGAACAGCTATTAGGACTTGGTTCCGCAAGCTTCAAACGGGCTCAGCTCATGCCAGAGCACCATCTCACACGATTCCAAGCACTCTGCCTTCAGGATTGTCAAGGCCTGCCATAGGAGTGACTGATAGGAATCTGTGTGTCCATTTTAGGGTTAGATATAGGTATACTATATCTAAAGCAAAGGGTGATTACACCACCTTGCCCCAGCTGTCGTGCAGCCAGTTGTGTCAGATGTAGATGGCCAGCCAGGGGTGGCATAATACATGCTGCAGCCCCTGGTAGGCCCTGGGTACACCTATGCCCTGAGTTACAGGGTCTGATAAGGTGGCCAGTACCAAATGGATAATGCACCCAAGGTACACATGTCAATTTAGTGAGAGAACAGCAAGGCTGTGGGTCTGTTTAGCAGGCCCACAGCCAGAGAAGTCGTAAACCAGTGAAGCAAAAAGCAAAAATCTGGGGTGATCATAGGATTGCAGACCCTACTCTCCTACATGACCCCCCCCCCAAAACTCTGGGACAATAAACTAACCTTGACCAGGTGAGTCTTACATGACCCCCCCCAAAACTCTGGGACAATAAACTAACCTTGACCAGGTGAGTCTTCTTGCTCTAAGTGGAAATATCTGGAGAGCCCATCTGCATTGCCATGATCAGTGCCAGGTCTATGCTCCATTGTAAAATCCATCCCCTGTAGGGAAATGGACCACCTAAGCAGTTTGGGGTTTTCACCCTTCATCTGATTTAGCCATAAGAGGGGCTTATGGTCGGTCTGAATCTTGAAATGAGTGCCAAACAAGTATGGCCTCAGTTTCTTCGGGCCCAAACCACAGCAAAGGCCTCCCTCTCAATAGCCGACCAATTTTTCTCTCTGGGGGTCAGCCTTCTGCTTACAAAAGCAATGGGCTGGTCCTGACCATCAAAATTCAGTTGAGATAGAACAGCTCCCACACCCAACTCAGAAGCATCTGTTTGGACAATGAATGGTTTGGAGTAGTCTGGACTCTTTAGGATAGGTGCTGTGCACATGGCCTGCTTTAGGTCATCGAATGCTTTTTGACAGCCTGCTGTCCACTGAACTTTCTTTGGCATCTTTTTACTTGTCAGTTCATTAAGTGGAGTTACAATTGATCCATAATTTCTGACAAATTTCCTATAGTAACCAGTCAGGCCCAAGAAAACTCGAACCTGAGTCTGGGTGGTTGGAGGAGCCCAATCCTTGATGGATTGTATCTTGCTCTCCAGTGGCTGAACCTGGCCTCCACCTACAAGGTTGCCCAGGTATACAACCTGTGTCTGCCCTATCTGGCACTTTGTGGCCTTGATAGTGAGACCTGCTGCTTGCAGTGCCTCTAACACTTTCCTCTGGTGGACCAGGTGATCCTCCCAGGTGGAACTAAAGACAGCTATATAATCAAGATATGCTGCACAGAAGTCATCCAGCCCAGTGAGAACTTGATTCACCAGCCTTTGGAAGGTGGCAGGTGCATTTTTCAGACCAAAGGGCATTACCACAAATTTATAATGTCCATCAGGGGTTGAAAATGCTGTCTTGGGTTTGGCATCCTCAGCTAACCTGATTTGCCAATACCCAGCTGTCAGGTCAAATGTGCTTAAGTAGTTGGCAGAAGCCAATCTATCTATAAGCTCATCTGCCCTTGGTATTGGGTGGGCATCAGTCTTAGTGACTGCATTGAGGCCTCTGTAGTCTACGCAAAACCTCATCTCTTTCTTACCACCCTGGGTGTGAGGCTTTGGCTCTAGAACTACTGGACTAGCCCAAGGGCTATCTGAGGGCTCAATGACTCCCAGCCCCAACATTTTCTGCACTTCTGTTTTGATGCAGTCTCTAACATGATCAGGCTGCCTGTAGATTTTACTCTTGACTGGCAGGCTGTCACCAGTGTCAACCTCATGGGTACACCAATTGGTTTGACTGGGTGTCAGAGAGAACATATGTCTGAAGGATTGAAGAACCTGTTTACAATCCTTCTGTTGATGGTCAGAGAGGCTGCCACAAAAGACAACACCATCTACTGATCCATCATCAGGATTCTGAGTGAGCAGGTCTGGGAGAGGGTCACTCTCTTCCTTCTGTCCCTCATCTGTGGCCATGAGCAAGCTCATGTCCTTCCTGTCAACATATGCTTTGAGCCTGTTCACATGGAGCACCCTGTGGGGGCTCCTGGGAGTTCCAAGGTCCACCAGGTAAGTGACCTCTCCCTTTTGCTCAAGGATTGTGTGGGGCCCAGACCATTGGTCTTTGAGTGCTGCTGGGGCCCCTGGCTCCAACACCCACACCTTCTGTCCAGGCTTTTACACAGTCAGGACAGCCTTTTGGTCATGCCCAGCTTTTTGGAGTTCTTGGCTAGTCTCAAGGTTTTTGGAAGCCTTTTCCATATACTCAGCCATCCTGGAGCGGAGACCAAGTACATAGTCCACTATGTTGGTTGCAGGCTTTTTGAGAGGTCTCTCCCATCCTTCCTTCACCAAACACAGGGGTCCTCCTACAGGATGCCCATACAGAAGTTCAAAAGGGCTGAAGCCAACCCCCTTCTGTGGGACCTCTCTGTAAGCAAACAAAAGGCAGGGTATCAGGACATCCCATCTACGCCTGAGCTTTTCAGGTAGTCCATGAATCATCTCTTTTAGGGTCCTGTTGAACCTTTCAACAAGCCCATTGCATTGTGGATGATAGGGTGTAGTGAACTTGTAGTTGACACCACATTCCTTCCACATAGCAGTTAAATATCCTGACATGAAGTTTGCACCTCTGTCAGAGACAACCTCCTTAGGGAAGCCCACTCTGGAGAACACTCCAACTAGGGCTCTTGCCACAACAGGTGCTGTAGTGGTCCTAAGGGGAATAGCTTCAGGATACCTGGTGGCATGGTCCACCACCACCAGTATAAACTTGTGCCCTGATGCTGTCTGGGGTTCCATTGGACCGACAATGTCAATCCCCACTCTTTCAAAGGGCACCCCCACCACAGGCATTGGTATAAGGGGGGCCTTTGTGGTGCCACCTGACTTACCACTGGCTTGGCAAGTGACACAGGAGCGACAAAACTCCTTGGTATCTTCATTCATATGAGGCCAGTGAAAGTGTGAGACAAGCCTGTCCCAAGTCTTTGTCTGGCCTAAGTGTCCTGCTAAGGGAATCTCATGGGCCAAGGTAAGAAGGAAACCTCTCTGAGACAAGGGGATAACCAGCCTCCTGGTTGCACCAGGTTTGGGATCTCTTGCCTCAGTGTACAGGAGTCCATCATCCCAGTATACCTTGTGGGTACCTGTGGCGTTCCCTGCAGCCTCAGCAGCAGCCTGCTGTCTGAGGGGTTCAAGGGAAGGGCAGTCTAACTGTTCCTTCCCCAGGTCTTCTCTTGAGGGTCCCCCTGAGCCCAGAAACTCAACTTGATCAAGTTCAAATTCTTTAGTCTCAGTTTCCCTCAGTTCCTGTACGTCAGCCTCCTCTGAGACTTGATCCTCAACCTGGGGCAGGGGGGAAGGAAATGCCTTGACCCTACTGCTCTTCTTCTTGGAAGGTGTCTGGTCCATTGTTCCAGGATCCAGCACCTGTTCAGTGGGGCATCTTCTGGCCTGTGACCTAGTCACAGCAAGCACATGTGCTGGCAAGCCTAACATTTCCATGTGAGTCCCCTGCTCCACTTCTGACCATAGGGATGACTCCAAATCATTGCCCAACAAACATTCAACTGGGAGGTCTGAACTAACAACAACCTTCTTTTGGCCACTTACCCCTCCCCAGGAGAAATCAACAATTGCCATACTATGGTGGGTAGTGACATTGCTGGCATTGGTCACTAGGTACTCTGGTCCTAGCATGAACTGTCCAGGGTCCACAAAGTTAGGTGTCACCATTGTGACACTGGCACAAGTGTCCCTATAGGCCTGAGCCATCTTGCCATTGATAAAAGGTGTCTGTCTGTATTTGCCCAAAGTATTGGGACTGGCATCAGGGGATATATCCACATCCCCTGTACAGACAAGGACAGCCTGAGTGAGTGTGCCAACTAAGTTGTCATACCCCTCAGAACCCAAGGTTAACCCAACTAATCCCTTGGGAGGTGCACTACCACTGCTGACTGTACTAGGGGGTGCAGTTGCCTTAGGGGCTGCAGTGGCAGGAGTTTGCCCTCCTTTCTTGGTGCACTCACGAAACCAGTGAGTTTTACTTTTACAGTATTGGCACCACCTTTTAGACTGGCCTTCTTGAGTCTTCTTCTTCTGGGAAGCCTGGCCCCCACCCTCTTTGGTTTGTTGGGGACCTGTAGAAGACTTCTGGTCATTTTGTTCACCTTTGGTATCTTTACCCTTCTGGTCTGCTTTCTTCTGACCACCCTGGTTCTGGCCCTGGTTTTGCTTAACCCTTGTTCTGACCCATCTGTCTGCCTTCTTTCCCAATTCTTGGGGAGAGGTCAGATCTGAGTCAACAAGGTGCTGATGCAACAACTGGTTCTGACAGTTGTTTAAAATCTGTTCCCTCATGATCAGATTGTACAATCCTGTATAATGAGTAACCTTACTGCCCAGCAACCAGCTCTCCAAAGCCTTAGTGGCACAATCTACAAAATCAGACCAATCCTGAGACTGAGTTTTCTGGGTATCCCTGAACAGCAACCTGTACTGCTCAGTGGTTAGGCCAAACCCATCTATCAGTGTACTTTTCAGGACTTGGTAATTTTTAGCATCCTCAGCCCTAGTAGTGAGGAGCTTATCTCTACCTTTGCCTTCAAAGGAGAGCCACAAGACAGCTGCCCACTGACTCTGGGGGACGCACTGGGCAGTGCAGGGCTTCTCCAAAGCAGTTATCCATTTGTGGATATCATCCCCTTGTTTAAAGGGGGGCACTATCTTACTCAGGTGTCTAGTGTCTAAACTCCTGTCTTTTTCTCTTGGGAGAATGCTGCCACCAGTGAGATCTAACCCACTTAACTTTTGCTCTCTAGCAAAGGCAAGCCTCTCTTTGGCCAGGGCAAGTTCTTCCCTTTCAATCCTCAGATTGGCTTCCCTCATCTTAGCTTCATGCTCCCTTCTCTTAGGGGAAGACATCCCTCTATGAGAAGAGGTCTGAGAGCCATTGGTTTGAATGGATCTGTTAGAGCCTCTGGATAGAGACCTATCTCGTCCATTCCCAATGTTAAGTCTGCCTGAGAGTGGCCCTGGGGGTCCCCCAAATCCATTCTCATGCCTACTTAAGTTGGTCCTAGTGAGTCTACTGACTTCTACCTGACCTTTGTCTGCCTCATCCCCTGATAACTCCTCTTCCTCCTCCTCCTCTGCATCATCTGCTGCCTGGAGGTGGCGGTCAGGGTCACCAGTGGTTCCCTCTAAGGGGGGCATATTCCCATCTGGATTAGAAGAATCTGGGTTAGCAGTTCTCCTGGCATCATAAGTCTCTAAGAGACCAATCAGAAAGGGAATGGTAGGGTTAGAACCCTGTTTTAGCTTCCTGGAGGTACACGATTGTCTCATCTCCTGGAAGCTAAGAGCTGCATATCTGAACATGACCTGTGGAGGGTCAACTGACACAAGGGGAGACTCAGAGTTTCCTCCTTTGTCTGACATGCTTTTCTAGTGTGGTGTAAGTGATGCACCTACCTACACTATTTGTTTGCCTACTGATCCCTTGCTAAGAGTTGTAGTCAAGGTGTGCTAAGCCTTGTTGAACTACAACAGCTGGTTCAGTAGAACTCAGAGTATTCTAAGCTAAGTTATATGTACCTAGGTACTTATGTGATCTTTCACAACTATATTCTTAGGATACGTGTGGTAAAACAACAGCAAGCTCAAATCCCAACCGCTGCTCACCAATGTGAGAAGTTGGCCTGATATATAATGTTCACTATTCTAGTGAGCACTTTGTATCAGTCCAAACAACCCTTATTGATGATTGGTTATAAGTCAACCTTATAGACCAGCTATCCTAGTAGCATGGATACGAGCAGTCTTCGGGCTAAACTCTAGAGGGCGTGTTAAGACAGCTGTTATACCATCACATATACCCCTTGAACACCAAGTGAAAGGACACCACACAAGTGTTATGAAAATAAACAGTGTATTTATTTAGATCACAACAGCCCTGTACTCTTTATGAGGACAGGGTACTAAGCACACAACAAAACTCTTACGAAAATACTATAAGTTGCACAATTTACACAAATGCCCGAGGGGCACGAAAAACCATATACTCTAAAAGTGGAATGCGAAATTACTAGAAAGTACTAATCTCATAGGGTTTGGAATCGCTAGGACTGGACTACTGAACCTTCAGATTACTAGCAGGAGGCCTAGGCGACTTGGGTGCAGAGTGTGCACTCTCACGCGTGATGCGGGACAAAGTCTATGGATGCTAGGAATTACAAAGTTAGTGATATCGGACGAATCCGACTAGGTAGAGCTGACACGAAAAAGGATCTGGACCCTTGGATAGTGAGTCTATGCTGGGGAACCAAAATGCCGAAGTTACCTAGCCCAGGGGCTGCGGCTGCATAGGTCTGGAAAGACGTCGGGAATCCTCGTTGCAGTCTATGGAGCCTGAAAGAAGAAGTTGCTGGCAGGCGACCAGTGAAGAAGTTCGAAGTGATCCAAGCCTGGATCGAAGATGGAAGACACCTGTAAGCAGAGGGGACCAAGTTCTGAATCACTAGCCAGTGATTAGATGGGCACCAGGATGGCACCGGCTGAAGTCACCTCGACCAGGTGAGTGGGCGACGCTGGGCTCTGCAGTCTCACAGACCAGGAGGCGACCAGGATGGAGGTGCGAGCTGTCCCACGATGGTATCTGCTGTCGACGTCGCTGGACCCAGGATTGGGGCAACAAGTCTTGGCAAATGCAAGCCCACGCGGTGGACTCAAAATGGCGTCTGGAGTGGACCAGGAGGGTCCGGGGTGCTCCTCTTTTGGAGGGGAGCAAGGGCCAGTCTGGGGTAACCAGACCAGCAGTGTTGATGTCGTCGTTCATCGTCGGGAAGGCCACAAGCCAGCGGGCTAGTAGCCAGACAATGCGGTGAGCAGCAAAAAGCAGAAGGGCCCCACGCAGATCTGGTGGATGCTGGAGGGCTGAACTTCGGTGCTGGAGCTGCTCAGGGTTGGGGCTTCTCGGACCCCAAAGCACTCACTCGAGGATCCCTCGGCGGTCGTGCTGGGCATGCGTCGTGCAGTCTTGAAGATGGCCGGTCCCTCGAGGTCTCGTCACACCCACGGATCTCAGCTGAGCTGACGATGTGGGTAGAGGTCAGAGGTGCCAGGGAAGCCGGGTCTCGTTGTGCTGGTCAGTTGGATTCCTGAGGAAGGACGTGCAGCAAACCGCAGTGTTCTTGGATGGTGCCTGCGGGTGCAGGGTGACTACTCCTTAGTCACAAGGGAGAAATCTTGAGAAGAAGTCGAGAGTTCCTTTCGTAGAAAGTAGTTTCAGGATTCAAAGATGATCTAATTTGGAAGGGGGCCCGCTCCTATCTTTATACTAGGAAAAGGGGCTGGCACGCGACTAGGTCCTGCCTTGGGTGGGACCAGGAAGGGTGGTGGTTACACCCCTCTCCCATGCCGGACTTTCCCCAGGCCAGGGGCTGGTGTGCCCCTGGAACTGGTTCTAGCCGGCCTATGCATAGTGAGCACCGGGGTGCCACTTGCAGTCACCTTCCTCTAAAGCGCTGCCTACCCAGGATACACAAAACCCTGTCTGGGATGGTGCTAGCACCACCCCTGACAGGAAACCCTTTGTCCAAGCTCCCCTCGCTGGAAGGACTCCCAGCTGCAGGGGGTCAGACTTGTGTCTGTGGTGGCAGCATCCATTTTGTGATGCTGAGGCTCGAGTTAACTTTAACCGGGGTTCACAGTTACATACATGTCGTGTCCCTCTAGAAGGGTGGAATGCTAACCCCGTCGCCAGAATTGGCGAGGGGTTAGTATTCCAATTCGTATGACACCTTACTCGACATGTTTTGATAAAGCGATACCAGAGATAGCATATAACCGCGAGGATTATAATGCACTTAAGAGTATATGGTATGCGTTATCATGGAACAGCTATTAGGACTTGGTTCCGCAAGCTGCAAACGGGCTCAGCTCATGCCAGAGCACGATCTCACACGATTCCAAGCACTCTGCCTTCAGGATTGTCAAGGCCTGCCATAGGAGTGACTGATTGGAATCTGTGTGTCCATTTTAGGGTTAGATATAGGTATACTATATCTAAAGCAAAGGGTGATTACACCACCTTGCCCCAGCTGTCGTGCAGCCAGTTGTGTCAGATTTAGATGGTCAGCCAGGGGTGGCATAATTCATGCTGCAGCCCCTGGTAGGCCCTGGGTACACCTATGCCCTGAGTTACAGGGTCTGATAAGGTGGCCCAGTACCAATTGGATAATGCACCTAAGGTACACGTGTCAATTTAGTGAGAGAACAGCAAGGCTGTGGGTCTGTTTAGCAGGCCCACAGCCAGAGAAGTCGTAAACCAGTGAAGCAAAAAGCAAAAATCTGGGGTGATGATAGGATTGCAGACCCTACTCTCCTACACTTGGTATTTTAATGGGATTTCAATCTCCTCGAAAGGAGCGTATTCATCCGGTGGAACTCCTACTACATAGTAGTGGAACTCGTGTGTTGCGGAGTTTGCCGCTGGAAATTTTATCCATGAATAGAATACCTCTGTCTGCCGATATTCGTGTGCCTCTATCACGAAGACGACTGTGCCACCTTGTGTGGTCAGTCCATTTTCTATAAGATTTAACGTTATAGATTTTCTTAAATGTGCCGGGATGATTATTGCACCCGGTTCAGTAGTCCCGTCGGGACCCTGCTGAGTCGCCTCTGCTGCGGCCCCAGTGGTTCCGTTTTCTCCTGGCATTGTATAAATGCAAGGTTTGCAGAGCAGGTCTCCAAGGAGACAAAGATTAGGTGCACAATATTTTGGAACACTGTATCCTTCAACGTTGAATAAACCAGAGCTTTACATAGGAATCTCTTCCTACTGAGTTCGGGCGGATTTTAACCTTTCACCCACTCCAGACGTCTATTGGAGTATTTACGGGAGAAAGGGGTCTGTGTGAAAAATGCACGACTGAGTTACTCTAACGTCTTGCGTTAGTTTATCGCCTTACCAAACGTTGGGCGCCATGTAGTGTAGTTCCTATTTTCCCAATAGGCCCTGCGCATTGGAATAACATAAACAGTAGTATCGACGTAGAAGTGCGGATCTTCTAGGCCTCCACTGACTATGCTTAACTTAATTGGGTTTGTTACCAACTAGCTCAGAGGTCACTGGAAACTTTCTTCTCTGAATAGGAAGTGATCAGTTTCCCTGGTACAGACAAGAATGGATTCAGTTTTCCAACAACCGTGCAACATGACAACTTTGCTCCTCAGATAAGAGTCAATCTCTAGAGTCGTGTGAACAATAGACAGTTATTTTACTCAGTCAGTGGTTGTGCAGTTTACTTTCACAATATGTAGAGAATAGAGAGACGGGCGTTTTCAATAAAGGGTAACATTTATTGAACAGTCTTCTTCTCGTACAAGAGAAATGAATTGCCACAATTGCAAGACTTGTTATTATAAAAAGTACGTACAATAAGATGAGTATTGCGAAATAATACTGTAAAAGCATTGATATGGTTTCTTAGCCATACAATGGTTTAAAATGAATAAAACATATATACATTCATATATACATTAGGCTAAAATACTCAACTGGTGCTTCTAACTACGCCTACCCCAGTGTACCTGACCTAAGCCTTATACTTGGGAGGGGAGTAAGTAAGTAGCTTTAAGTTAAGTTGGTTTTGCCAAGGTTTGCTTCAAGAATTCTCTCTAAGGGTTTAGTCAACACCATACCTCTGGAATAGAATGATGGAGGTCTGGTATCTCCTTCAGGGAACTTGATATCCCAGTCACTCGCAAGAGTGGCTTGGAAACGCCGGAGCTGGATTTCTCTGCAGGAGAAAAGACAGCGTCTCTCTCAGCGCGTCGAGGAAGAGGAGGGGCAGCGTCCGCGGACAGCTTGCATCTGCTGGGCTCTTGCAGGGGGACGGCTGTTCAGCTCCTAAGTTCACCACACCATCGTTCGCTAGTTAGCAGCGATAGCAGTAGCGATAGCAGCTATGGTATCATCAGCATAACAGCAGCTTCGTCAGCAGCGATGGCATTGAGGCAGCTAGCGTTTGCTTAAGGCAACGTTGGTAATATTTATACCTGAAAGGTGCCTTGTTTGACGTAAGTTTTTGGACATAAGACGTCAATAAAGATGTCACTAGGAAGTGATCGTCTATCAGTGCTCATTAGAGTTCTATTACTAATCAAAACACAGCAAGCGGGACTTTCCCAGGGTGCTGAGTTTTTATCTTGTTGAAGAACTCGGAGTGTTAATCTAGGAATCTTAGATAGTAACTTCTGCTATGTCATTGCACTAATTGGCTGCAAAGGAAGTGGCAGAGGAAGCGATTCTGAAATGTGGGTCTGTTCGTGTGAGGCCAGAGACGAGTTTCTGAATATTGCATTTGATTGGTTATGCCAATATAGGAGCTAAATGGGTTTATAGCCGTACAGGGGCATAAGGTCACAGTATCGATCAGGGTCCTAGATTAGAACGCTACAATACTTTGGCCAGGAATGTTGTACAGGAGGACATTTGTTTCAGTGCACTCTGCTTTACACAGGTTTGCTGGTTTCTGCTAAATGCAGGAGGTAGAGGCAAAAAGTCAGGGGAAACCTTGCCAAAGATGCCAAGTCTAACACAACATGATTAGCACTCTTCGCCATACACCATTCTCTTGAGGTTAATAGAGACTGCCTCCTCTATGTCTCACCCTGAAAATAGACAGAACATTTTGCATCTTACCTAAAGTGAATTGTAGTCCATTGCCAGGCACATTGTCACTGGGGCACCCTTCATGTGGGGGAACATTTGAAAGGAACTCAATAACACTTTTTGTGTTGAGATCACTAATAAAATGGATCTTCAAGTACTTGTTCCTGTTAACCACTAACAAAAAGACATTCATTTGTGCTGCTGACACAACGTGAAATAGATTTAGAAAGTCAATGATCAATTTGCCCAGGCAATCTGGAACACTTACTTGCACTATTCGTTGAGCATCTCTCTTCATACACTTATCAGATTGCTTACACACCACACAATTAACAATTTTCTTCTCAACATAAAGGTCCATATGTGGCCATTGGTATTTGTCCCTCAGTCTTTCCTTGTTTAAGGCGGTACCCAAATGATCCTCCTGAGTTATGCCCAGCAATCTGCTCCTAGCAGCACCAAGCTATACCAGCTTGTCTTGTCTAAATAGACAATTCTGCTTCCACTTTCCGGTATGACTTCAATTCCAAAGTCATGCTCTTCTCTCTTGTCCACCCCTTCTTCACAATATAGCTTTAGTAATCTCTGTATCCTGGCGTTCCTCCACGTTCTTTCCAAAACCCTCCAGCCAGCATACATTAGCCACCTGATACTCACAATCCTGAATATTGCCCTTGCCCAAGATGTATATTTCTCACAGTGGTGCCTCCGCAAACAATTAGCTCTTTTTCTTTTGAGCCTTATGACTTGCTCAATCGCAAACTATATTCCAACAAGCTTAAACCAGAAATACTGAGTTTTGCCACGGCCCTTATATAGTGTACATTGGTGCAATTAAGAATTGACACTAAAGGTTTGTGATCGATATGAATTTTTAATCTTTTGCCCTATTCATAAGACTTTAATACTTTTTGTACTTACCAATTGACCATGTAAAAGCCAACACTTCCTTTTAGCTAGACAGTCTTAGAGTCTTGGACTATAGAAGCTTTCACCTCTGATCTAGTATTTGCTTGCCCTACACGTTTTAAAGTGTTTCACCTACCCTGGCTTGGTGGGAATTATGGTTATCTAGCCATTATTTACAAAAGCCTATCCATAAATACCTCTGCTTTTGCCTAATTCTTCTTCCAGGGTAGAGATTTTAGGATTTTCTATTGTTCTCTCTCCCTCTTTTTCCATCGTGTGCTATAGGTCTCCTTTTGATAGTCATAATTGTGGAAGTTGATTTTTGTACTTTTTGTCTCCTTTACTGTAGAGTCATTCATTTTATTTTTGGTACTGGGGTGTTTAATTTTTGAGCAGATGCGCCTACCAACCCTGATACTGCCTGCTTGAGCAACTCGCTTTCTGATCTTAATTTATGTCAGTCAGCTACATGGCCCACTCAAGTTGCTGCTTGCCTACTGAGCATTCTCCTGTCATGATAACTACCTTCTGCCAAGGTAGTTAACAAGTTGCTACTTTCCTAATGTGCATGCTTCTTGCATGCTAACTACCTTCTGCCAAGGTAGTTGACAAATGTATTTGGGGTAGATTTTCTTCCGAGTGTTTCTCTTGTACCATTAGAAGAGGATCTTGAGGTCTTTAATAACAAAATGGAGCTTGCTCTGAATAAATCCATTAAATTTTCTTCATCTACCTCTCACTGCGTACAACCCTCTGTTCTCTGCTGTAATAAAACTTTAAAGGAAGCCACAATTCATTGTAAAATGTTGAGGAGCTTATGAAGTAAGCATTGTTCTCTCTATAAATTGGCCTCTGTACACATTACTCTTTGGTTCTATACCAATATGCAAACTTTTCATGTCAAGTATTTGCCGGTAAAATTGTCCATACCCACAACTCTGTGAAATAGTTTTCCATATTACTCACTCCCTTTCCTTAGCCGACTGTAAGGCTTCAACTTTGTATCCATCACAAGTCTGTTTATTTGTAACTCTCTGTGTCTTTAAATAATTCTTTCCTGACACTTACTCTTCAGAAGTAGGTAAGACGTTCTCCTTGACAGACTTTGAACCTCTTTCTATTGAATAATTTTAGCAATATGTCTCATCCATTTAATCTGGTCTTTCCACACCCTCCTCACATTCTAAGCCTTTGGTGTTCGAGGTACTTCAGGCAATACATCTCTTGCTACAACATCCTCTTCTCCAGTTTGGAAAAATGCAATAGTCATTCTTCTACTTAAAAAACACAACTGCAAGAAACTACTATTCTGAACAATTTCTGCCCCATATATTTGTTGCCCTATTCCTTTGAATCTTTATAAAAAGCCATTAACAAACATCTGTCGTAATCATATCCCGGACGCTGTCCAGTCTGATTTTAGTGCTCCTCATATGACAGAGATTATTTTGGTCTCTGTGCTTGATCACATACTAATGATGACCTTCTATGGCAATTCTTCCTGTGCTAAGTACACACTCATTTGCCTTATTTATTTAGATTTTAAACTTTATGCTAAAATTCTATCTCTTCAAATTACTCGTGGTATCCCAGATAGGATTGGTTTAGAAGAAATTGGTTTCTTTAAGGACAGACATATGATGGATAATTCTAGAGCTTTTCTGGACATTTCTGGACATTTTATACATTGCATCAAACAATACTAAAACCATGGCTCCTATCACACTAGATGCCATAAAGGATTTTGATTGTGTTCATTGGCAATTTATAATGCATGTTCTTGAATGCTCATGTTTTATTAAACCCATTTTAAAATAAATCAGCTTGCTCTATTCATCCCTTTTTTTACATTTTTGTTTTTTTATTTATTTTATTTCAACAGTATCAATGCAAGGAAAAACAAACCAAAGCAGACAAAACAGCGAGAAAGAAAAAGAAAAAACATTGAATCATGCATTCATATATTCAGAAAAGGCTCCCCATATATACAATCCTAGTTTACGCTTTCGTTCCCCCTTCAGAAGACGCAGATTATTGCGCCTGGAAATTTTTCCAGGCGCAATAATCTGCATCTTCTGAAGGTGCCAGAGGGGAAAGAAGGCGAGGACCTAAAATACTTCATCATAACCCTAATCAAGGAAGTAGTCCAGATTGACTTATCGGAAGATGAATTGAGGCAAGACATCCAGTGCATACACAGAGACCCCTACAGGAAAAATCCGAACCACACAAAGCCGAGGAAGATCCTGATGAATTTTATCACTTTTGAAATAAAAGAGAAAATTCTAACGACAGCTCTAAAATTGAAGTCCCTGAAATCAAGTGACTTCAATTTTGAGATATGGTCAGATCTCTCGCGTGCCACTCTGGATTGCCAGTGGGAGCTGGGGAGGAGAATGGAACACTTTAAGAAATTGGGGGTTGTGGTTCAACTCAGATTCCCGGCTCAACTGAGGATCATGTTAAACAACAAGATGCACAATGAGCAAACAGTGCAGGAGGCAGATGACTTGCTAGAAAATCTTAAATCTTAAAAAGCCCGCTTCACTAACACCAAATCTAGGTGAAGATTATGAAGGGGACGGACAGGCATCATTGTACCACACTAGCTGCAGATATACTCGGAACACAGGTATACACAAGAATCAAATTGTATATCCTTACACGTACACAAGCACTGTCACAATAAAATAAAAGGAAAAAAAAGATTTTTTAAAATAGAAAAAGGCAGAGTGGAGCTACTGGCCGTCAGAACCTGAAATCCCAGGTAAATAGGGGTCGGGTTCTCCAAGGGGGGTGGGGTAGGCTTAAGGGGGGAGGTGGAGGGAGCACGGGGGAGGGAGCAGAGGGGTAAAATACAAAAACATGTAATCGTCATTGGTCTTCTGGTCCTATTAGGCCTTGTTTTATTTTGTCACATATTTTGTACAGGATGAGGTAGGGCCAAACTGTTTTCCTCCTAGTTTCCCACGAAAGTGCTCCAATGTCTATCATGGAACGTAAATGGCCTCCGAGTAAAAAATAGGAGAGAGAGAATCTTGCAGTATCTGAGGGATTCACCCGCACAAATAATTATCCTGCAGGAAACCCACCTTATTAAAAAGGAACTTATTGAAATATGTCGTAAGCATTGTCTCTGTTCTGTTCAGTCATCTAATGTCAGAGGGGTTGCTATAGTAATTAAAAGAAAGCTAATGTTATGGTTCAAGATGTGAAGACGGACTCAAGTGGCAGATGGGTTATAGCAATGATTTTAGCAGAAAATATACCTATCACGGTAGTTTGCCATTGTCATATAGTTACTGCTTTTCTATATATTGTGTTAAGTTAGCATGAGTTTATTAAAGGTTTAAACAACATATTTTCCTTCGGCTTCAGTTTGCACATGACACATAATTGTTATTGTAGCTTTCAACCTAGACAAAAGATGTGACTTATTTGAGAATAATATGTTATTGCTCTGATATCAGTTGTGCTTGGTACACTTGGTACACTGTCTGCACACTGAGAACTGCACCCTCTAAGAATAACCTAACACAAGGTTGCTGGAAGGCCTGATCCTCGCACCACATTAGACATAACACAAATAATGTTACTGCCAACTTTGGGCTCTAAGCGGGTTTAAGATAGAGTTACAGAGAATGCAAAAACACACTTGATGGTGCTTCGCATGCAGATAGCTGGTAGCTGATGATGTGATCTTCTCCTACTGACATTTAGAGGTATGGGCCCGCCCTGCTAAAACCCAAATGAGACCTTCTTAGATATAATATAATATGCTAAATAGGGTGCGCGAAATATAGGTGATACAGATTTCTATTGATTTTTGCATTATAATATGCTATCACCGTTCGCTTACTATGGATTAGTAACTATGCTGATAACTCTGATTTTTATAATATGTATGCTGGTATTATATAAGATACTGCGTTTGAGAACCTTGCATTGAAAAATAAATATTTCAAACTTGCACGTGTGTTCTTTTACTCCCCGTTGTGGTTTGAAATGATTATAGAGCGAAAGAGTGTTCATGTGTTCCACGATACCTGAGGTAACCCAAGTTCATGTTCTGGTTTGTCTAAGTCATTGGGAGTTTGTTATGACCAATGAGACACTGTAGCTAGTTCGGTAAGGGGATTTTGTATACTAAGGTGGGTTTTGGGTCACCCTAATTCACCGAGGTTCTTGATCTCTGTGCACAGTTCTGTGGGAGAACGGAAACCCTGCTACATGGCGCCCAGCGTTGTTGGCCTTATATCATGACACTCGAGTAGTATATCATTCAAACCTTAACTCCTGCATTCCCGTTTCCGGAAAATGGTGGTGTCGGCAAAACCTACCTATTTTTAAAATAGGTCTTTTCAAGCTTGAATCTATCTAAAACGGTTTCCTTGAATTACTACCCAGTTGTGCTACAAAGTAATCTTTGTTTTTTCACGTTCCTATGCAGTCATGGCACAAGCCGTGGACATCCCGCTGCATAGTCGCATTGCGGTGCGTGATCATTTGCGGACTTATGATGTACCTTTGGAAGGCTTGGCTGTGGTTCTGGTGGTGAGTGCGGAACATGCTTACCCGTACAAACTGTTTTATTCGTGGGTGACATTTCCGGCAGTGGACGCAAATTCTGGTGTGTTCCACTTGTACACTGCGTCACCTGTACCTGCTGAATATACTCCGTACAGAGCACAGGAAGTACCTATTGATGTTTGGCAGCATGGAGTTTGGTTTGGTGGCTCCCTACCCCACTCTTTAACCTCCCCGAGGTTAGATCCTTTGTCCATTCCGGGCGCAAATTGGCCCGCTTTGGCTGGATTTACGCCTCACCCTAATCACGCCACTTGTAACGTGGGTGACCTTAGGCGTCTTCATGTAGTCGCCATTGCCGTGATTAGAGCCCTTGTGCATTACACAAGTCGTAATGTTCAAGGGGCAGCCCCTAGAGGTGCAGCCCTTCCGGCAGGGCAGGCTGGTTTGAAAATCAGTCCCGTCATGGTGAATTCCGTTATGGGCAAGAAGCCCCAGGATAAGGATGATTTTCCTTTCTGGCTTGCCGAGAAATTTGACCAGCTGGAGGCGGTGTTTCCTAATATGACTCCTGGTGAAAAACACCGGATTCTTACGTTTAGTTTGCCGAAAGATTTGGCCCCTGAGCTTGTTGACTGTGAGACCTGGGGTAAGACTTTTGCGGCTGTATATTCGAGGTGCTTCGGCTCCCCGTCTGTGTCCAATCTGTCATCGGTCCTTAAACGTGTTCAAGATGATCACGGGCCGGAATCGGCTGTTGAGTTGGGTTTGCGCCTATGTGGCTCCTTTGATGTGGTTTGCGATCTGATCCTTGCGAATGTCAAGGGGGATGCAGTGAACTTTCAGGTGGCTAACGCTTTGGCGCTGGTTCCCAATGCCGAGAAACCCCGACAGTTAGCAAGGATAATTGTGGCGGCTTATAAAACCGTGGGTCGCAATAGTAAGGGTAATAAGCCTTTTTCTACTAAGGAGAAGAAGCAGCCCCAGGGACAAGCTTCGGAAACTGACGTTCAGCCCAAGTCCAAGAAACAAAATTGGCCTAAAAAACAGAATCAGGGTAAGCAACAGCAACAACAACAAACACAGGTTTCGCGCCCTGCGTCTCCGTTGCCTGCGCAGTCAGAACGGGTTTATGATTTGCGCGACCGCGCGATGATTAAGTCACCTGAACGATTTCAGGCTTCTGACCAACGCTCTCCTCATTCCTTTCAGGACTCATCGGCTCCGTCAACCGGTGGTGGAGGGGGCGGCAGGGGCCGGGGTGGCCAGCAAGGACGTGGTCAGCCAAGCCCGCGCAACGGTGCAGACAAGCAGGAGGGCTCTACGCCTCAGAGACCGCAGTTTGCCAAGAAGAAAGTCGCAGCCTTGACGGCGCCTCGATATGCCCCAGATTGTGAGAACGCGGCTTCGGAATCTGACTTGGGCTCTGACCTTGCTGGACAGCGCGGCGGAGATTACCATAGTGAGAGAGGCCCTCCGTCCACTACTGAAGGTGACAGCGACTGACACTTATGTGGTGATTGAAACAGCTGATACAAGAGTTGCTCCCCCTGATAGACATTTTGAAATTGTCCTGTTAATTGAAGGTGACATACAGCGTACCATAAAAGGGGTATTTTGGGAAAATCTTTCGTCTACGTATGACATTTTGCTTTCGGAGGCTGACTGGCCCCCACCTTTTGTGCTCGCAGCTCCACGTGGGGAGGAGGTGATCCTCCCCAGTTTCGCGAACACTGTTTCGAGAGTGGAAGCGCTGCACTTTGCAGAAGAGTGGGCTTTGGCGCTTGCACCGGCTGTGTACCGCAATCAGTGTGGCTGGGATAAATTGTCCCCAAGCCACGAGATTCCTTTATGGTCTCAGCCGCAGCCTCAACCTCAATATCCCATACGACGTGAAGCCAAAGCTTCAGTCGCAGCGATCCTTGAACAATTGGAATATCAAGGTGTAATTGAAACGTGTGTGTCACCGATGAATAAACCCCTTTTTACTGTAAACAAGCCGGACGGCTCTTACCGTTTGGTTTTGGATTACCGGCATTTAAACTCACATTGCCATAACTGTGCAGTACAGAATACTCACTGCTTGGCCCTTGTAAATAGTCTTGTGCGTAAGCAGTTCAAAACCACGCTTGACATTTCCAATGGTTTTTATGCTCATTCATTGGACAGTCTAAGTTCCCAATGGACTTCTTTCACATGCGGCGGGGTCCAAAAAATGTTTCGGCGTCTCCCAATGGGCTATAAGAATAGTCCTGGAGTATTTTCCGCCCGCATTGTCTCTCTGTTGGAGAGGGTCGACCCAGATGCTTGTTCCTATGTGGATGATATCTATCTCACAGACAACGAACTTTGGTGTCGAGTGAACAGTATTATTTGTAACTTCGCAGACATGGGTTACAAGTTTAATTTTGCAAAATCGCACATTGCAGAGTACACAGTGTTGTTTCTAGGCTATGAACTAACAAATGAGGGAAAAGGCTTAGCTCCTCACTTCCTGGAGAAATGCGCACAGTTGCGCTCTCCGACAACACTGAAAAAATTACAATCTTTACTGGGCTTTTTGAATTTCGGAAGAACATACATTCCGGGAAATGCCCAGCGTACCAAGCCTTTGTATGCTTTGATACAACCATCTTTTTCCAAATCATGCTGGCTGCCTGAGCATTCAGCTATTCTGCAGTCTTTGCAAGCTGATTTGCTCGCTTCTGAATACTTACAGACTCGTGATAACCAGACCAACCTGGTGATAAGAATTGTCCCAGGGACGGTAGGTTTCACGTACCTAACTTTTAATGAAGGAGATACAGTACCTATGGCTTACAAGTCACACTTGTACACTTCGGCTGAAATGCGCTTTTCCACTGTGGAGAAAGTTTTGACGGGTGTGCAGATGGCAATTCTCAAGGAACGTGCCCTGTCACAGGGAAAACGCATGTTGGTTGTAACCCCGTGTCCTGCCTTGGAGGCAGTTACGAAAGCCAGTGTACCAAATTCCCTAGCTTTGCACCCTCGGTGGATTCAATGTGCTGCATCCTTGTCATCCCAGGATGTCACGTTTATTTTTGACGCCACTTTGCGGTCGCAGGAGTACTTACAGTATGAATTTGTTCATCCTGCTCCTTTAGCAATGCGGCCGTTGGAGGATTTCCATTGCATCATTTACACTGATGGTTCGGCGCAGGTTGCGCATGGCTCTAAACATGCCTACGTTTCCGCTTGCGCCATTGTGGTCGGTGCCATGGTGAACGATGAGTTCAAGTCCAGTGTCGTGCACAAGCAGACGCTTGGAGACTGCACCGCGCAATTGGCAGAGCTTTGTGCTCTGATGCTTGCATTGGAGTACGCGGATCCTAGTGTGACGACTTTAATCGTAAGTTACTCTTACTACTGTGTCCAGTATTACAATGAGAACTTGTTCTTTTGGATTCAGAATGAATTTCGTGATTCCAAAGGTAGCACAATAAAACATAAAATGATCTGGGTCCGGGTGGCGGAACTCAAAGAAAAGTTGCCACTCGTGTTTGTGATTCATACTCTTGGCCATCAGCGCGTGGGAGTCCACGCTGTCGGTAATTCGCTTGCTGATGAAGCAGCGAAGTCAGCAGTATCAAAATACTTAGTTGCAGCAGTCACGAGGTCCAAAAGTAAGATAGATGATGACATCTTGGCGGCTGTTGCTGCCACTGAGAAGGGAGGTAAATATCCTTCGGGGTTCCCTTCGAAGTACACATACCACTTAAGTCCCGATAAGGTTCCTTATGTGAATATTCCTGAAGTTGGCGAACGTTTAATTCCCAACTCGGATTGCAGGGCTGCTTTGGTTACAGCGGCTCATGAAGGTGTGGCGTCTGCGCATGCGGGCGTCTCAGCCACTGTAACTCAGCTACAACAGAGGTTCTGGTGGCGGGGACTGTACAAACAGACGCGCGATTATGTCCTTCAATGTGACATTTGTCAGCAGATTAAACCTTCAACTGCTGCGCGGCCGCCTCAGACACAGTTGTACATTTCTAATAAAACACTAGGATGTGTTTATTTAGATCACTGCGGTCCTTTTTCTTCTGATACTGCATATAAGTACATCTTAGTAGCAGTTGATTCATGCACACGCTTTGTGTGGGTATGGCCCCATCGAAGCGCTGATTCACGGACTGTCATTAAGGATTTGCGAGTCTTTGTAGGGATTTTTGCCTGTGGTACCTTCCATTCGGACCAGGGTCCGGCGTATAAGGATGCTATGGTTTCGTTGGGGGTCCAAGTCAAGTTTTCGTCTCCGTACAGACCCGAGGGAAACAGTGTAGTGGAACGAATGAACCGTGACTTAAAGCAATCTTTGACAGCTCGAGTTATAGGCACTGGCAGAAACTGGTTAGCCCACCTCAATGGCATGCAGCGTGCGCTTAATAATCTCCCTAGAAGGTCTCTGGGTGGGCGGACCCCATACAAAATGCTCTTTGGTATCAAGATGTACGTCCCTGACCTCGACGGTGTAGACTGCAAGGCTCAGGCAGCGGCCTTTGACGTAGATGAACATTTCAATGTTTTACAGGATCTACAAAAGACCAGAGACAGTCTAGCAAAGGAACATTTGCCCTCCACATCGGATGATGCGTTGCAGATCCCAGTAGTTGGCTGGCTACCCCAAGTTGGAGAACTGGTTCGAGAGAAGATCGATGACAAGAAAGAGTTTGGTCCCTCATATCGTTCACCGGTTCGAGTTCTTGGAGTGAAGGGCACGAGAACAGTCATATTACCACCACTTACAGGTCGTAAGAAAAACAGATTTATCTCTATTGACAATGTCAAGTCAAGTCAAGTCAAGTCAAAGAATTTATATAGCGCACTACATACCCGGAGGGTTTCAAGGCGCTTAGGAAGGGGGAGGAGGATTACTTGTCAAATATCCACGTTTTGAGTTGCTTTCTGAATGCTAGGTGGTGCTGGGTAAGGCGAAGGTTAGCGGGGAGTGAGTTCCATGTTTTAGCAGCCAGGTATGAAAAGGATCTGCCTCCCATGGTGGTCTTGTTGATGCGAGGTACAGTGGCGAGGGCTTGGCTGGAAGAACGTAGTTGGCGGGAGGGGGTGTAGAAGGACAGTCGTGAGTTGAGGCATTCTGGACCGATGTCGTAGAGTGATTTGTGAGCGTGGGTAAGCAGTCGGAAAGTGATCCTCTTATTGACGGGTAGCCAGTGGAGGTCTTTAAGGTGACCAGAGATGTGTTCGTTGCGTGGGATGTCTAATATGAGTCTTGCTGAGGCGTTTTGGATTCGTTGGAGTTTCTTCTGGAGTTTTGCGGTAGTACCTGCGTAGAGGGTGTTTCCGTAGTCGAGTCGGCTCGTGACCAGAGCGTGGGTGACTGTTTTCCTAGTTTCGGTGGGGATCCAGCGAAATGTTTTTCTGAGCATGCGAAGAATGTTGAAGCAGGAGGAGGATACGGCGCTGACTTGTCTGTTCATTGAGAGTGAAGAATCCAGGATGACGCCTAGGTTCCGTGCGTGGTCTGTCGGGATGGGTGCTTTTCCGAGGGCTTCCGGCCACCAGGAGTCGTCCCATGCAGAGGGGGATGTACCTAAGATGAGGACTTCTGTTTTGTCTGAGTTAAGTTTCAGACGGCTTTGTTTCATCCATTCGGCAACTTCTTTCATTCCTTCGTGTAGGTTAGTTTTGGCGGTGCTGGGGTCATTGGTGAGGGAAAGGATCAGTTGAGTGTCATCCGCGTACGAGATGATGTTGAGGTTGTGTTGGCGTGCTATGGCCGCGAGGGGGCTCATGTATACGTTGAAGAGGGTGGGACTGAGTGAGGATCCTTGTGGTACGCCGCAGATGACTTCAGAGGCCTCGGACTTGAATGGTGGAAGGCGGACTCTCTGGGTTCTTCCGGTGAGGAACGAGGTGATCCATTCAAGTGCTTTTCCTTGGATTCTGATGTTATTGAGGCGCTGTAAAAGGGTGCTGTGGCAGACTGTGTCGAATGCTGCAGAGAGGTCGAGGAGGATGAGGCATTCTGTGCTGGCTATTACTTCTGGTGCAGAACCGGAGGTGTCCCTCGAGATGCCTGCTATATCCAGTCCTTTATTAAATACTATTCCTGTTACTAACATTGATGAGCTGAACTACACCTATCCTGCTGATTTATCTATGCCAGATTTGCAGACTCGTTTGGCCGACCAGTCCAGATTCTCTTTTGACTCTGTTTCGGAGCTTTCAAAGAAACCCTCAACTATTGCAAAATATGCCACTCTATTTAAAAAACATTTTTTAATTCCCCCTTGGACATACATTTGGTTGATTCTATTTTCATTTTACCTTTTTATGTCAATTGGTTTTGTGTTTTATTTTTTCCGCCTGATCGATGGCCACTATGTTAAAGAAAGAACAGGAATTCGGTACCTTAATGGAACATTGGCCCCTCTTTCCTCTTCACATTCAGCACACAGACTGAAACGAGACTTGAATACAGTCAACATTACTGCTCGGCCTGTCCTTGATGGGATTGTGTGGGATGCGGTTAGATTTCAAATACATGGGCCCACTGAAGTGATTAATGTTCCGAATGTGCTTAGAGTAAACATGGGGGATGTGATTAAACAAAATATATGTTCTGATGATTGGGATATTCAGGCCGTAGAAGCATTATTCTCTGATTTGAAATATTATGCAGCTTTTGATGCTAAGGATTTATATTTAGATTCTGTTAATTATGGTGATTTGTTTTGCTTCCAACATTATGGTAATCATTTTCTGCATAAGACGAATTCCAGGAGGGTTGCTGTGAATTACACACAGTGGGAACACTGCCCAGCTCCATTAATAGACAGCTCCAGTACATTTCTGAAAAAATACGCTTATTTTACAGACTTTAATCAATCAAATCCTGAGTCATTTTATTTCAAAATGACACAAATGCCCATGTCCAAAGTTAGACTTACCGATACAAAATTGCTGTATTCGAAGTCCTTTTTAGACAAATTAGCTGTAGATGGCTACGAATTCTGGAAAGGAATAATTGACCTTAAATCGGTTTGGGGTACCAAAGATTGGCAAGTACAAGGCACTGAGGCTTTGCACCGTGCATGTCTCATCCCGAATCACATGTTGTTTCTAAATTCTACTATTTCCCAAACAACATGCTTTGGATTGGCTACTTCTAAAAAATTAGATACACCAATTATCCCCGAATTGGAAGAATATTCAGGTTGGGGTAATTTTTCTGAATTGTCTATTCGTGAGTTACAGACTCTATTACACAATTCATCCTTTAATGTATCCAGTTTGGATCCAAAGGGTTGGCTGATGTGGCAAAGAAGTGCTGATTCTTGCCAACGTCATTTTCTTGGTTTGGCTGAAGGGTTCACACAAGTCAGGCCTGATCCCCGTTTTGAAACTGATTATACTGTCACCACTTACTCTGTGGGGAAATTGTGTCAGAATTGGTTACAACATTCCACTTTAGCTGCAGTTAAACTACATCTGTCTCAGTTGACTGATAATGTGGATTTAAATGATTTTATAAAAGGCCCGGCTAAGGGTAGGTCTAAACGGTGGATTTATGCAGTTTACAATGAAATTTGGAAATTTTCGCAAATTGAGGCTGCTAAGCGCCTAAGGGCGATTGACCAAGCAAATTTGGAAAAAGTGCTTGCAGTTGTCTATAACAGTATTAACATGCTTTCTTCCCGAATTTACACGTTGAACAATATTGTCTCTTCTGTAGTTGACATTGTGAATGATGAAGTGTCTGTATTGTACCATGGACAAAATCAATTGCGTTCTGTGATGCAGTTTACATGGACACTACAGACTCTTAAGGCGGGTCGCGTGCCCTGGAGTTACATGAACGTGTCATCCCTATTTGCCCCATTTAATTTGACTGACAAGCAGCGCATGCTTTCCATGCGAGATGCATCATTTTCTATGTTACACATTGAAAAGTTAGAATCTTTGCCCTTTTCTGTAGCTGAGGCAACTGCTGCTACATGGCTTATCCATGGTGTTATTACGTTACCATTTGCTTAGCACAAATTTACTAATTGTATGCGATATATTGCAATAGGGAGATATGAACCACTAGGCAGTGCTTTCCTAAATGAGGCATGGTCTTTACCATACACGTACAGATGCCTGAAGGATGGAAAGGAAGTGAATCTGAATGGTGAAGAATGCACACAGTCGCCTGACCGTTCACTGATATGCAGACACGTCCAGTTGCATGGTTCTTGTAATCAGGACCGGCCTAATTTAGCCTGTGTTTTAAAAGCCACACCAGATCCTGCAATAGTTCCCACATTCACTTTATTGACAAACGGTAGTTATTTGCTTTTGAATAACGAGGAGTGTTGTGGGTTAATGGTCGGTATCGCCTATGTGGTTACTGTATCAAAACGTGTGGTGTGTTGCAAGAACGTGTTATATCCACCCACGCATGGGAATTCAGATGTTTCCATCTGGCCGCGCATCCCAACCTTGAAAGCGGAGTTCAATGGTATGAGCAGAATAAGGGCTCTTTTGTCTCAAAAGGAAGTGGCCCTGAGCTCGGCCCGTGAAACTTATGTCCTTCACATAGCTAACACGCGCACAGAGGTGCAGGCACTTTTAAATACTGACTTGCCGTTTCATTTCTGCGAATTAGTTCATCAAATCTTTAATGCCTCCTCCACGTCTGGCTTAGCTCATTTTTTAAATTGGTTAGCAGTGGTCTCGTGACTACCTTTGAAAAGATTTTTGGTGTTATCCCCGCTTTCTTCCATTCAATATTTTCGAGTTTGTTTGGCGGATTCCCTGTTTTGCTGGCTTTAGCTGCAGGCGTTTTGATATTATTCTGCTTCCTAAAACATGGATGCCCATCCTGCGCAAGAAGCCGCTCAGCCCCTTCTGACACTGTTTCGCAACCGGATGCTTGATTACTATGGCACCCTGCCGCTTGCGACTTTAAGCACAGCATTTGGATTATCGTTTCGATTTTCCTATTTTACATGTGTCCAGCCTGTGTTTCATTGCCTGAGCTGCGATTTTGACTGGGCCATTGATTTGTGTCTCTGCTTGCCGTTATCTCCTGAAGTCGATTTTAATCACCTGATGGGCCCTGTAGTTGCTCACGAGTTGGTTTGTTCTGGTGAAAGGATTATGGCCTTGGCAGCGATGCATGGACTAATGGGTCAGTGGGACATCCCCGTAGCGGCGCATGAGTTTCTGGCACATAGCGTTCTTGAGAACCCACCGAGTTGTCCTCTGATGTTGCTAGAGGGTCCGGTGCTGGAGGAGCACGTATGTTCTTTCCCATTGCTTAATTGGATGGCTGAACTGTTTTCGGATGATGACAGTGATTTCATGTTGGAAGCTGTGGCTACCTATTTTGCATATTCTATCCACCCATGAGTGGCTTTGGAGACTTTCACTATACTGGCACGTGACATTTTAGTAATTCTGAATGTTGCCTTTTCTCTTACGGACATTCGACTTTTATATGTTCTAGGCCTATGATTTTATATTTGGCCTCAAGTTCAAGACTTTTATTACATTTTTGTTTGGCCACTATAGGCATTCATACATATTTTGTATTGTTAATTTTTATATACATCTACATACATTTAGCTTGGCTCAATATTGTTAAACTCTGCTTTCATGTTATGCCTTTATTATAATATTGGCTTGTTCTTTTTTGACCGTCCTCGGATCATTGGGGGGGGGTGTCATATAGTTACTGCTTTTCTATATATTGTGTTAAGTTAGCATGAGTTTATTAAAGGTTTAAACGGCATATTTTTCTTCTGCTTTAGTTTGCACACGACACATAATTGTTATTGTAGCTTTCAACCTAGACTAAAGATGTGACTTATTTGAGAATAATATGTTATTGCTCTGATATCAGTTGTGCTTGGTACACTTGGTACACTGTCTGCACACTGAGAACTGCACCCTCTAAGAATAACCTAACACAAGGTTGCTGGAAGGCCTGATCCTCGCACCACATTAGACATAACACAAATAATGTTGCTGCCAACATTGGGCTCTAAGCGGGTTTAAGATAGAGTTACCGAAAATGCAAAAACACACTTGATGGTGCTTCGCATGCATAGAGCTGGCAGCTGATGATGTGATCTTCTCCTACTGACATTTAGAGGTATGGGCCCGCCCTGCTAAAACCCAAATGAGACCTTCTTAGATATAATATAATATGCTAAATAGGGTGCGCGAAATATAGGTGATACAGATTTCTATTGATTTTTGCATTATAATATACTATCACCGTTCGCTTACTATGGATTAGTGACTATGCTGATAACTCTGATTTTTATAATATGTATGCTGGTATTATATAAGATACTGCATTTGAGAACCTTGCATTGAAAAATAAATATTTCAAACTTGCACGTGTGTTCTTTTACTCCCCGTTGTGGTTTGAAATGACTATAGAGCGAAAGAGTGTTCATGTGTTCCACGATACCTGAGGTAACCCAAGTTCATGTTCTGGTTTGTCTAAGTCATTGGGAGTTTGTTATGACCAATGAGACACTGTAGCTAGTTCGGTAAGGGGATATTGTATACTAAGGTGGGTTTTGGGTCACCCTAATTCACCGTGGTTCTTGATCTCTGTGCACAGTTCTGTGGGAGAACGGACACCCTGCTACACTATTATGGTCCTAATCAGGATGATCCTTCAACCTTAAAAACCATCTTTTTGCATTTATTGGGGCTTCCAGATAAGACAATTTCTGCTGGAGATTTAATATAGATTAAAATCCTCTGTGGGATAAATCACCAAGGATTAGAGCTAATACCCCATCTAAATCCAGAAGTTTTTTTAAGACTATGATGAGGCAAAAATGCATTAACTGACATTTTGAGGGAGAGATCTGGTACCCAATTGGGAGTGTCTTTTTATAACAAAAAATACAGACACAAGTCTAGGATAGACTATATCCTAATTAGTAATGATTTAAGATGAGGTATTAAAGATATAGGCTAACTGACACCCCACCTTTCGGATCATGCAGCTGTCTGGATGGATTGGGATCTGGAAACGAAACCTCAACAAAGAGTCTGGCAATTCGATCGAACTATTCTTCTAGATAAGGAGGGTATTACCTTCTTGTCCCAGGAAATTAAATCGTTTTTAGACATAAATATCGGCTCTGCCGATATCACTGTGGTCTGGGACACTTTAAAAGCTTATCTTAGGGGATTAGCCACGAATAGGACCGCATATAAAAACAGGAAGTATAGAGAGAAAATGTCACAAATAGAGGGTCAAATGAAAGAGGTTGAGAAAGACATAATTGAAGAGGCAGATCAGGAGCAAACTCAAACATCAATGGACAAACTGGAATCTCTAAAAGGGCTTCTTGAAAGCACTGTTGAGGCTAGAATCTCCAGTAGATGGGCGGTCAGCAAGTTAGCTCATTTCGAATATGGTGAGGGGGCCGTCAGATTGTTGGCCTGGAAGGCCAAATCAGACAGAGTCCGTAATTTGATTAAGGAGATAGAAGACGCAAGCTCTAACACAATAACAACTAATGAGGACAAAATAAGAGATGCCTTCCATACTCAATTTAAGGACTTATACGAGGAGGAAAACTGCATAGACAAATCTACCGCTAGAGACTGGTTAAATCTAATCCATTTTCCAGCTCAGGAAACTACTAAGAGGCAAAACATGGAGGTAGAAATTACGCAGCAGGAGGTCAGAAAGGCACTCTCAGCTTGTAAAAAGGGGAATGCAGCAGGGCCGGATGGCCTTCCGGTCGAAGTCTATAGATCTATGGGGGAAGTCATAATTCCATATATGACTGTACTCTTTAATAAAGTCTTAGTAGAGGGCGCCAAACCTCCTTCTTCATGGGGAGAAGCAAATATTACCTTGCTTTTGAAACTGGGTAAATCCTCTACAAACTGCGGGTCGTACAGACCGATTTCGCTCATTAACTCTGATTATAAAGTCTTTACTAGAATCCTGGCTGACAGATTAGGGACTGTGGCAGGAGAGCTGCTGTATACAGATCAAAAGGGGTTCTTAAAAGGTAGAAGCCTTTTCGATCTTGCGCACGATCTGATAGGTGCGATAGATTTCTCTTCCAGCTTTGCCCTCCCGTTGGCCGCCATGACGCTTGATACTACAAAAGCGTTCGACAGAGTAAACTGGAACTATCTAGCTGCAGTTTTGGAAAAACTGAATTTTGGCCTAAAGTTTTGTCGAACCGTTAAACTTTTCTACAGTAATCCGTCGGCAAGACTAATAGTAAATGGCAATTGACAAATTCCTTTAGTATTAAGAGAGGAACGAGACAGGGCGGCCCTCTCTCTCCCCTCCTCTTTGATCTATACATAGAGCCGTTTGCTCATAGTATTAGGGAGGAGCAAGCCATAATACCATTTAAGAGCGGCTCATGGGAGAGAAAGGTAGCCCTGTACGCAGACGATATTTTAATCTTATCGTCAAATTTAGATACATCTTTTCCCCAAGTCACTAAACTAGCAGAAGACTTTGGTAGAGTGTCCGGCTACGAAGTCAATGTGGGAAAAACTGAAATTATGACTTGGAACGTGCAAGGGGTCCCTATCAAACTAAAGATGCCATGAGGTACTTGGGTGTCAAAATTGTTTCTAGTATCGAGGAAATAGCTAAGGTGAATCTCTCAGATATCCTTAAAGAGAGCCTAAATCAAGTGAAATCTTGGGCTCATCTCCCGTTGACCATCTTGGGCAGGGTAAATTTGATAAAGATGGTAATTTTACCAAGAGTAACTTTTCTCTTTAACACCATCCCATTACATTTTGATAAACAACTGATTGACAGAATCCAGCGGGATATAAATTAATTTCTGTATGGGCCTATAGGGCAACCAGGATCTCCTGGAAGAAATTGAGGTGGAAAAGGGAAAAGGGGGGTCTTGCGCTTCCGGATGTCCAGTATCATGTGTGGGCATTCCAGCTAACCTATTCAAGAATGCTGTTAAAACATCCAGATGATTTGGATAGGGGGGGAAATGTTTAAACCAATGCTTGACCAGTCAGAGCTTTCCCAAGAAGGTTTTATTTTTAAATATGGAGATAGAAAATTCTTCAAAAAGGTTAGGCTGAAAGTTTTGTGTGGAGCAATACAATTATGGGCTAGAATGAAAACATTAATGGGCCTGGAGTATTACTCAAGATTAGCCCCGTGGTGGGATAGCCCAGGGTCTCCTAGTTGTCTTAAAGATGTTCTTGCTATACCATTAAAAACAGCAGGTTTAACAACATGGGGAGACTTAACTGAAGATGGTTCTTTACTTCCCTGGGCAAAGTTGAATGAGAAAATGGTCCCAAAATCACAAAAAGCTGATAGGACTGGGAAATGAGCTTGAAGAGCTCCTGGTTAAAAAGCCTGCAGGCAAGAAAGAGGTAGCAGCTTTTTATTGGGCAATTGAGGGTGCAATAGAAGGAGATTTTAGATTAGCCTGTGAATTATGGGAAGAGTCGATTGAGGAGGTGGACTGCATCAAGTTATGGCAGGTCTCATATAACACTTTGTTTATAGTTGTGAAGCCAGCTTGGCTGAGAAGAAATCAGTATTTCACAACACACAAGGCTTACTTGTCCCCGGCTAGACTCTTGAAGATGTCTAATGATCCACCAGCAAGATGCAAAAAATGTAATATGGAAAGGGCCGCAAACACCAATATGTTTTGGACCTGTCTGGCCATTATGTACTTCTGGCAAAAGGTATCCTCCACCCTCACGTCTATTTTAGAAAAACCAGGGCATATTTCACTAAGTCTAATAATCTTTGGTATTCAAGCAGAAATCACTGGACATATCAGGAGTTTCCTCTTCTTTGCTATTCTGCTGGCCAGGTGAGAAATATGCAAAAGGTGGGTAGAGGTTCTCCCGCCTACACACTCTGAATGGCTTTCATCAGTCTACAAAACATCTATAACTGACTTGGCCAGGCTGAAGAATAGCAAGAAAAAAGGAACTTGGGACTGCCTGTTGAAATGGTCACCAGCTCAGTCAGCATAGAAACTAAACCTGGTCCATGTAATCTATAAAGATCCACCTCTCTTCTTTGTTCTATGATTAGGCCTCATGGAATGCTCTTAGACCGAGATGCATATATCTCCTTGGTATCACTGGGTCATCAGGTAATAGTGATACAAAAAGGGCTTTATCGACAACTCTGGTCCCGGGTCGGCCAAAACTGACAGAGAGCATGACCACCCTCTCATAAACATCGAGAGGTTAGCATCAGGTAAGACGCAGGTGTACCACTGGTAAGCTGGTGAGATGGCAATCCTCCAAGAATGTTAAACCTACCTCTCCGATGCGAGTAACAGTGGAGACCTGCAGACCACTAGTTTGTGTGGGTCAGAGGCGAATGAGGATAAAAATAAATAAAAGTGATGATGTTTATAGAAAAAGTTCCCCTTTTTTACGACCTGACCAATCCCTAAAAGCATTAAGGCCAGTGAGATATTGAGCGAAGTCCCAAGGATATTGGATATAAAATTTTCAATATCATTCAAATAATTACTCTATCTGACACTGATAGAGCGCGCAGGTCACCCGACTAACTTCGTTACTGGATAATGCACACTTGGGCCCATAAAAAATAATATTTCACCAAACTTTAATCAGGTAACCTACACACTATTATCAGCAATTCAGTTCACTTCTGTTTGTTTCTGTGTACCTGACTTACCAATCCTTGAAACAGGTACCTATGATCACAATGGATCAGGGAGCTAGCTGTGGGAGTAAGTAGACAACACAATACCATATACTATTGAATAATGTGTATACTCTTTATAATGACCACAGGCTCAAGAAGTTTTAAACACATTTATCTAATCATCATCATCATCATATGCCATGAGCATAAAGTTTGCACAGATCAAACTATCTATGACTAGAATTAGAAATATCGTATAGCTATGAATGAAGGCAAGAATCATTTAGAAATCGAAAAGTAAAGGGAAGGGAAAATAAGGAACACGCTATTTAGATCAACAGACTTTCCTAACTTCACTAAAGGCGGGTAAAGAAAGGGAACATACTAATCAAAGTAGACTTTTGAAATTCACTAACAGTTCAAGGAAATGAAACTTATGCAATTTGATTTATCCAGATGTGCTTATTCTCTATAGGGAGGGTAAGAATGGAACAAACTATATATGCAAACAATTCTGCATTTGACTAAAGGTAGGTAGAAAATGGAACATGCTAATAGACAAAATGCACGAAAATCTCATTTATAGAACATCAAGGGAGAGAGAAAGGAACGTATGCAAGTATACTTTATTCGGGACTTTAGGAAGGAGGATTAGGAAAAACGAACACCCACATAGATTATAATTACCTAGGATAGATTGAAAACTAACCCTGGCCACGGGTCAGTTGGGAAAGGCGGGAAAGGACCCTCAAGGACTTAGGTTGCCAGTAGGCGAGCAGGTACAGCTCATGGACAGTCAGGACATGATAACCCCAGGATTTGGATCAGGACCGGGTTCATCCAAGGGTACGACCAACACCCGCAGCTTCTGTTGCAACACCTGCGCTACTCCCTCTCTGCAAGGAATCTGCCAATAACCCCGATTGGGTTCTCGAATCTCCCAGCAAAGTGCTTCGCCAGCACTTAAGGTTTCCCAAACCCCGATTGAGTCTGTGGAAATACGGACAGAGTGTGCCGCAGCTCTCTGTATCAATCACCTATAGAGTGGGTTGGGTCAGTGACAGGTCAGCTATTCGGACAAGTTGGACAATTTCTCTAGCTAACCTAGGCTAGTTATACTGTTTTCGGGTCAGTGTACCACCCACCAATGTTGCAAGTGAAAGGATCTCCAAATTCTGATTGGACAGGGGAGGAGATTAAGTCATCCCACCACCTTCATTTTACTCAGGCTTAATATTCATTTTTCGTACCCACCCCTTAAATTCTAGCTTCCCATGACATATGATTTACAGTGAACAAAAGGGTATACATAAGTTAATACAATTGTTTCAAAATTAGGTACAAGTCAGCTTCGTCTTGCTGGGTAACAGGTCGATTACCAGGAGCATCTTGGCTTTGGCTGCCAGCTGGCTGGGTTCCACTGCTGCAAGGTTCATTTCCCTCATCACATGACAAGTACCATACAGGCTTTTCAAGATGGAGTAGCAAGCGCCTCCCAGGCTCAAAGAATACGATACATGAAAAGCAAGCGAAAACAATTTAGAAACACAGAAAAAATGAATACACTGTATACCATGATTGGCTATACTACACCCCTTACTTTATAATAACTACAGCATTATGGTAAGTGCAGAACAAACAGCTTTGCAAAAGCGGCAATGCAAGCATAGAGCATATGAGAAAACAAAGCGGCCATTTTAAGTGCATTGCGCATGAGCAACAAATTCCCACCAGCACTGCGAGTGCGTCACATGACCTGGGTATGACCGACGCATTGCGCAGACTAAATTCCCGCAAATCAGCGCCCATTTTAGAGGCAAGCGTATTAGTGTCAGTAAACACATAGGCAAGCTTCACTGGGACACCCCGTGTAGTGTAAAAAGTGCAATATTAGTAAGAGAAACAGATTAATTACAAAGTTAAGGTTATTTGATGTTCTTGAATACAAGCAAGTCGCGTAACGTACGAATACTTGCTCCATCAACACAACTAAAAAATATATAGGATACTATCTGCATTTTCTCCCCCACATCGAAAACATTTACCATCATAGCGATCTCCCCATTTAAACATACGCGCAGGGGTATAATATAAATTGAATACAGTTTTGAAAAATTGTAATTTTAAGTTTGCAGATTAAAAAACTTCCCTAGATCTAGCAATTGCATCCTCTATAGATATATCAGGTTCGCGCAAATATACACCCCATTGCTCATTATGTTTCTGCAGATCATCCATTCTAAAAAAAACAATATTTTATATAACACTCCTATTTTTGCCTGGGACATTACATCCTCAATAAGTGGATTTGGTCTCAATATCAAATGCTTATGACTAAGAAAGTCACGCATTTGGAGAAATTTAAAGAATTGGGAGTTAGGCAAGCTATAATGCCTTACAAGATCTTGATATACCATAATGAGTCACTCCGTCCACATAGAGATCTCCAATTTGGCCAATACCCTTATGTCTAAAACTTAAGGCCGCACTATCCCAGAATATAGAAGGGAGGAGCTTTACCGAATCCGTTGGTGTATAATATGTTAGCCCTTATAGATCAAATAGCTTGCGTATCTTTCTCCAGACTTTCAATGCAACTTCCAAAACTTTAAATTTAAACCTAGTACTTTTGTAGTAGCTACCATCAATTTCTTTGAAGAAACATCGTTTTGCCTCTGATCCTAAAATTAACTGAAAGATTGAGGGAACCTCTGCTGAGTTACCCACGTCCTGACCGGTCAGTAATACCAGCATTTTTTGCAAAAAAACAACATAATAATAAAAAAGAAATTCAGGTATTGCCAAGCCTCCTCTTGTGATAGGAAGAGTCATAAATCTGCTGGCACAGCGTGATTTGCCGGGGCCCAGAGAAATATGGAACAAAGCAAATGCAAGTTTTGCAGTTGGGTTGCCGAACTTTCCAAGGGGATAGATCTAAATAAATATAATACCCTCGGAAGGACATTCATCTTTATAATTTTGCGTCTACCTATAAGGGTAAAATGAAAACGACTCCATCTCCCCAAAGAGTGTTGGATATTGTGCAGTAATGTCCCCCAATTAGCATCTACTAGTTCTGTCATCGATGTATGAATTTTTATGCCCAAATAAGTGACCCACTAAACAGTCTGGGGTCTTGCAATGTAATGTTATCAGTACATAACAGTTGTGTTTTGGAAACATTAAATTTGTAGCCAGACACCTGACCAAATTTAAGTGCCAGCCGCTCGATCTCTTGCAGTGCTGTAGCCGGATCAACAGAAGTGACAGCTATATCATCTGCATATGCAAATACTGAGTGAGGGACATCCTGTACCACGAAAGGCCTCATCAACTGACTCTTACATAGCATGTCCACAAGCGGATTTATGTATAAAGCAAAAAATAAGGGGGAACAGGGGCATCCTTGCCTCGTCCCTCTAGTAATCTTTACTACATCTGAGGTCATCCCCATTGCAGATTTTCTAGCAGCCGGTGAAGCATACAAGACCTGTAAGGTAGTCATAAAACCTTTCTGAAAACCCGCGTTTTTCATTAGTCTCCACAAATAACCCCACTCCACGCGATGAAAACGCTTTTTCTGCATCCAGTAAAATTAACCCTAGTTGACGTTTCTCAACATGGGCGATATCAAAAAGGGTCACCACTTTATTCACATGTGCCACTGTACCTCTGCCAGGTATAAATCCGTGTTGATTTGGTGATACTAACAAAGAAATAACCGGTCTTTCTTAATGGCATGCAATCCTCCAACCTTTCTCTTTTGCGTGGTACTAGACAGGCTGTCTATATAAGGTACAGATTTTCTAAATTGTTACCATTTGTTTGGAGTATATCATCCATTATCCATAATGTTTCTTCGTATTCTCTACTGTATTTTGTTCTGTTGTATTGTACTTTTATATAATGTTGTATTTTCAATATAGATGGCTGTGGTAATTCAAAGTCCTTGCAGCCAGGTGTATAAAATAGGTTGGATTTATTAAAGCTTAGTTACAGGTTAAGCTCATTAGAAGATAGGTAGATGGAAATTAGACCCCACCAGGAGCAGCCTCCCTGCCACTCAGCCTGCCACTCTACACTCAAGGCAGGCACTCAAACATTCCATGAGGTCATCAGGCATTCTAACACTCATACTAGCTGAGCAACAGGGAAGAAACAGCAAGAGCAAGGAAGGACACAAGTCAATTATAACAATGGCCCTTCTGTACTTCTGTTAAAATATTTAAATAAAGCTTCCTTAAACTAAAAAACACAACACTGTCAAGATCTATGCACATCTGCAAGTTGTTTTTAAATTTGTGTGTGATATCAATTGCTGAAAACCATAGTGAACTGTCTATAGGGGTCTTCATACAACTTTACAAGCAAAAGACCAAATTTCTTATTAACACTCTGCGGCACTCCAATTAATATGTGCCTAACAGCTGTTACTTTGTCTTTAAATTTAATCACCAACTTAAAATCAGTTAATTTCCCAAGTTTATAAGAACTCCTCATGCTTGGAACCAGCCTTCTTCACATAACCATTTCTACCGAAGCTGTAATTATCAGTTACCACAAGAAACAGTTGCTTGCATCCAGGAATTACTACAATACCCACATATCCTTGATGATGTCATCCCAGAATTCCAGGACCTATTCTTGATAAATACATTTTCCATCAAACACTATCTTCTATAAAGACAGCTTTTCCTTGAAAAAATCAGAGTAACTCCATGTTGCTCCTCCTCTCCCCTCCTGGGTTGACATCTGGCAGTGTTATCTCCCTTCCCAATTCATTGTTGTTAAGTGTATCATCAGAACTTATTGTGATTCTGTCCAGAGGTATCTCCAACCCAACAGAACAATACGGTAGAGGAGGACCTAGGGGAAGTTTAAAGACCAAGCTCTGGGTACTATCCCCCAAAGGAACTAGTATACAACTAAGGTACCAGAGGGTCTAAGAAAATGTGCCCAAAAGTACAGAAAACCAACCAGGGGCCCTCTATTTCTCACAGGTTGTGTCACAGAAAGCTCTCCGAGGATAGGAAAAAATACCCATCAGTCACCATTCGGATCCGCCCTTCATCATTTGGGATTTTATCCGTACCACCCGTTTGAGATTATTAGTGCTCTACCTGGAGGTTAACCCGGTGGTAGGGGGTACCTTCCGTCGGTATAAGAGACGACAGTGTGGTATGCCACTCGATGTTGGTGAGTGGCTGTCAGAGTGGGACTGGGGTGTGCAGTGCAGAAAGGGTGTGGAAAGAAAGGAAACCAAGAAAAAAGTGTATTTTAAAATTGGTTTAGAAAAAGCACTAGGTAATAGTTTATTCCAGGTGTGCTTAACATACCAATGTTAAAAACAGTGCAACCGCAAGCTGTCCAATTATGTAGACAGCCTGTGGTAAGTGTGGTCAACTAGTTTCAGCAATATGAGGACTATTGCGTCCTAGCTTTCATCAGGACCAAATTTACGACAATGAAAACTGCACCAAATGAAAAGTGAATAGAAATAAGCATTGACACCAAAGAAACATAAACAAGTGCACACGGTCACCTGAATGCTCTGGGTGCCCTTACAGTCTGTGCATGTCACTGAAAAGACAAGAAAAAATAGAGGAGGTATAGCTATCAATACAAAATGGGCCAAGCAGTAAAGCCATTAGTTATGGTTTAAACTGATACTCAAAAGTGATATTTTTAGATAATGCACCTTGAGGGTGCAAACACAGATTGAATACATGTGGAGCGAATTTTCTGCTGCCAAGTGTCGTAGAGCTCTTACCTAAATCTGTAAGGCAGGCTAGCCTCACCCCACCTGGCAGAGGCTCAGGGAAAGATGAAGCACCGCTCTAAAAAACATGTAGGGCACATGTTACAACATAAACTGCACAACACAGAACAAAACTCCTCTCCCAGGCTAAAACCGGGAGTACACGATCTTATTAACCATCAGAAATGATGTTATTATCTAAGGAAAGACTTCGTCTGAGTAGGGACCGGACGAAAAAGAGTTCACAGAAAGACAAACGAGCGCGAGGGCTCATCTTACCTGACCGTCGGTACTCCAAACCGGCGTCCTAGCCGTCTGGGGAGGTACCGACAGCCGGCGTATGGTCGTATATAAACCCTGCAGCCATTGGTTTTGACATCACGTGGGCCTTTCTATGGCGCCTATAATAGGGTAGCGGCACCTCAAGTATTAGATGCCCAATTGTTGATAGAACGAAGCAAGCGTCATCGGTGTTTACATCAGTAGGCAGGCGGGGAGGTAGATTGTAGCCGTGTTGCTACTGGGCGCGCAGTCGCATTAGGCATTGTATCGCGACTCGCGATTGGACGCCGGTCACGTGGGGCGTTGAACGCGTCTCTTGATTGGCTGAGATCGCGTCTTGAGATTGGACGCCGGTCACATGGGGCGTTGCTCGTGTCTCTTGATAGGCTGTAATGCAAGCGAAGCTACAATTCTATTCTCGAGTCTGTCAACACGTAGTCAAGGCGACGGGGGCAAACAAAAAATGTGCAAAAAAGACACACGAACTACTAATGTAGTCCTAGTGATAACTGACAGCGTTTACTAAATGAAATAAAAGCGCTGGCGGACAACATATGAAAACACAGAGCTCTCAACTAATAGAGTATGTTTGTAGACATAGGGTCAGGAAGAAGACATTAATAAAGCCCCAGGAGGGGGGGGAAATTGATATGTGCTACCTGTAGCCTGGTTGTAAGGAAATCCACAGTATCCAGAGGAGAGAATACTGGGATTCATGTATATCTGTCTCCCTCCTGCTGATCTGGAACAATCTCCACTGGTGGCCAGGACTACATAAATGAACGAAGTCTGGTAAGGCAAAGGTCTAATTAATGGAATCAGTTACAGTGAAGACCACGGGATGTTGTCGTTCAGACCTTCTTTATGGGTTTTCAGTTTAAGTACCCATCTTTGTTCTTTTTTCAATCGGTAGCTGGCTACATCTGATATGTGAGTGGGTATGAAAGGTTGTTCCAGAACCGTCCACTGAAATTCAGTGGCTAGGTGTTTGGCTTCCAGGAAGTGGGCAGTAAGTTTAGTGGCTTGTCTTGCACACCTGATCGTGCTCTTGTGTTAAGATATCCGTATGCGGACCTTGCGTGTGGTCATGCCTACATACCTGTAACCACAAGGACAAGTGATAAGGTAGATCACATGGTCACTATTACAATTAGTGAACTTTACTTGCTTCCATGGTCTGGTGGTACCTATGTCTATCTCCAATGTCTTCTTTGTCTGTGCACAAACTTGGCAGTTACCGCATGGATGATGTCCTTGGACAGGTGGAAGGTCCCAAAGGGTGCCCACAGCTCTGGGCATCTCGTTGCGTGGCTTGGTGTGCACAAGTCTGTCCCTCAGATTAGGGCCCCTTTTAAAGGAGACCATGGGCCGAGGAAGGTTGAGGCGCCCAGAATTAAGAATCGGCCAGTGTTTTTTGACCGCACTCTGAATGCGGTTTGAGAGGCTACCAAAAGTGTGGACGAAGGTGAGACGGTCTAGGTCTTACCACTGAGGGAGAGCCTCCCCTTCAGCCAGTTTCTAAGGGTACAGAGGAACTGCTCCACGAGATCAGCCTTCAACAAACACTCACATGATCTGAGTAGACAACTTGTGGCCCGTAAATATCCTCCTAAACTTGTGAAAAGGTCCATGAAAAGGGCTATGAACAACAATCGGGAAGCCCTATTAGAACCAAGACCTCCTAAGCCGGACCTAGACCGTCTCACCTTCGTCCACACTTTTGGTAGCCTCTCAAACCGCATTCAGAGTGCGGTCAAAAAACACTGGCCGATTCTTAATTCTGGGCGCCTCAACCTTCCTCGGCCCATGGTCTCCTTCAAAAGGGGCCCTAATCTGAGGGACAGACTTGTGCACACCAGGCCACGCGACGAGATGCCCAGAGCTGTGGGCACCCTTTGGGACCTTCCACCTGTCCAAGGACATCATCCATGCGGTAACTGCCAAGTTTGTGCACAGACAAAGAAGACATTGGAGATAGACATAGGTACCACCAGACCATGGAAGCAAGTAAAGTTCACTAATTGTAATAGTGACCATGTGATCTACCTTATCACTTGTCCTTGTGGTTACAGGTATGTAGGCATGACCACACGCAAGGTCCGCATACGGATATCTGAACACAAGAGCACGATTAGGTGTGCAAGACAAGCCACTAAACTTACTGCCCACTTCCTGGAAGCCAAACACCTAGCCACTGAATTTCAGTGGACGGTTCTGGAACAACCTTTCATACCCACTCACATATCAGATGTAGCCAGCTACCTTTCGAAAAAAGAACAAAGATGGGTACTTAAACTGAAAACCCATAAAGAAGGTCTGAACGACAACATCCTGTGGTCTTCACTGTAACTGATTCCATTAATTAGACCTTTGCCTTACCAGACTTCGTTCATTTATGTAGTCCTGGCCACCAGTGGAGATTGTTCCAGATCAGCAGGAGGGAGACAGATATACATGAATCCCAGTATTCTCTCCTCTGGATACTGTGGATTTCCTTACAACCAGGCTACAGGTAGCACATATCAATTTCCCCCCCCCTCCTGGGGCTTTATTAATGTCTTCTTCCTGACCCTATGTCTACAAACATACTCTATTAGTTGAGAGCTCTGTGTTTTCATATGTTGTCCGCCAGCGCTTTTATTTCATTTAGTAAACGCTGTCAGTTATCACTAGGACTACATTAGTAGTTCGTGTGTCTTTTTTGCACATTTTTTGTTTGCCCCCGTCGCCTTGACTACGTGTTGACAGACCCGAGAATAGAATTGTAGCTTCGCTTGCATTACAGCCTATCAAGAGACACGAGCAACGCCCCATGTGACCGGCGTCCAATCTCAAGACGCGATCTCAGCCAATCAAGAGACGCGTTCAACGCCCCACGTGACCGGCGTCCAATCGCGAGTCGCGATACAATGCCTAATGCGACTGCGCGCCCAGTAGCAACACGGCTACAATCTACCTCCCCGCCTGCCTACTGATGTAAACACCGATGACGCTTGCTTCGTTCTATCAACAATTGGGCGTCTAATACTTGAGGTGCCGCTACCCTATTATAGGCGCCATAGAAAGCCCCACGTGATGTCAAAACCAATGGCTGCAGGGTTTATATACGACCATACGCCGGCTGTCGGTACCTCCCCAGACGGCTAGGACGCCGGTTTGGAGTACCGACGGTCAGGTAAGATGAGCCCTCGCGCTCGTTTGTCTTTCTGTGAACTCTTTTTCGTCCGGTCCCTACTCAGACGGAGTCTTTCCTTAGATAATAACATCATTTCTGATGGTTAATAAGATCGTGTACTCCCGGTTTTAGCCTGGGGGAGGAGTTTTGTTCTGTGTTGTGCAGTTTATGTTGTAACATGTGCCCTACATGTTTTTTAGAGCGGTGCTTCATCTTTCCCTGAGCCTCTGCCAGGTGGGGTGAGGCTAGCCTGCCTTACAGATTTAGGTAAGAGCTCTACGACACTTGGCAGCAGAAAATTCGCTCCACATGTATTCAATCTGTGTTTGCACCCTTAAGGTGCTTTATCTAAAAATATCACTTTTGAGTATCAGTTTAAACCATAACTAATGGCTTTACTGCTTGGCCCATTTTGTATTGATAGCTATACCTCCTCTATTTTTTCTTGTCTTTTCAGTGACATGCACAGACTGTAAGGGCACCCAGAGCATTCAGGTGACCGTGTGCACTCGTTTATGTTTCTTTGGTGTCAATGCTTATTTCTATTCACTTTTCATTTGGTGCAGTAGTACTTGTCGTAAATTTGGTCCTGATGAAAGCTAGGACGCAATAGTCCTCATATTGCTGAAAATAGTTGACCACACTTACCACAGGCTGTCTACATAATTGGACAGCTTGCGGTTGCACTGTTTTTAACATTGGTATGTTAAGCACACCTGGAATAAACTATTACCTAGTGCTTTTTCTAAACCAATTTTAAAATACACTTTTTTCTTGGTTTCCTTTCTTTCCACACCCTTTCTGCACTGCACACCCCAGTCCCACTCTGACAGCCACTCACCAACATCGAGTGGCATACCACACTGTCGTCTCTTATACCGACGGAAGGTACCCCCTACCACCGGGTTAACCTCCAGGTAGAGCACTAATAATCTCTGACGGGTGGTACGGATAAAATCCCAAATGATGAAGGGCGGATCCGAATGGTGACTGATGGGTATTTTTTCCTATCCTCGGAGAGCTTTCTGTGACACAACCTGTGAGAAATAGAGGGCCCCTGGTTGGTTTTCTGTACTTTTGGGCACATTTTCTTAGACCCTCTGGTACCTTAGTTGTATACTAGTATCTCCAACCCAGCCATTAAAAGACGAGTCGATGGATCCCTGCACTCAGGCACACCTCTTTCATTGAGTCCTACTGCTAACACTACTCCCTTCATAGTACCTGTAAATTCAGGCACTTCAGCAGTAACAATAATTGGTGCCCCTTCTCCGGTATTTTACAAATTCTTGAAAAGTGTCCAACAACAATGCATTTGTTAAACTGTTTCTTCTGAGCAGGACAAAACGTATCTGGAGCAGATGCGATTGTCACCCACATCGGCAACATAGTTTATGTTTCTTTTGCAGACTCCTTTGAAATCTCAGTGCTGTTTGTTTTATCTGCAGCCTCCCTCACTGAGGGGTCAGTCAGCTTCCCTGGATCAGTAATGATGCTACAGAAAACAGAGAGGAACCATTTGATTGTTCACCTAACTTGTAGAGTACAATTTTGAAGAATATAAAACATATTGCAAGTGAAGTTAAGATTTACTATTTGTATCACATTCTCAGAATTTACTTTTCTTCTCTGCTTCATAAGAGAAAACCAAATTTGTAATCAATGATTATACTACAGTTATCCTTACAGTTCACGCCCTCCATTGACTCACCCTACTCAACACACACGGACTACAGCACAGGGCCTTCAGCTAGACTGATAGCTATAAAGCAATCTTCGGGCATGTCTGTGCGGCTCTCTGCTCATTGTGCACCTCTCCCTGTGCCTGTCATTTGTGTCAGACGTACATCTGCACATGAGCACTAATCACAGAGCACCGACTCACAACAAGTGGCATTGACATCATCAGTATCAATGTGCTGCACATCATCAGCCTGGTCCTTGTGACGCAATACAGGCCTAGGCCTGTGCTCCTTGACCAGTGAACGTTCACAGTGTGTAGCCTGTAAAAGGATGCACTGCCCCTCCTCACCTGCCACTCATCAGAAACGATGTCAGCACGTGAAGTACCTCAGAATGGCTACCTGGCTGGACACAGCAGGGCAGACTCCCCCAGAGCACGACTCCCCCCAGCTCTGGTTTCCTGCTATGAAAAACACCTAAAAGACTGAATAGCTGTCTGACAGGTTTTAGTCACCATGCGGTTTCAATATTGCTCACTTTAGTTACCAAATATTAGCTCCAGGGTCAAAACGTTGCTGGAAGATGACTTTATTGACCCACATCAACAGCAGCTTCAATTGACCAATGTACATATGTAGGTAACGTCATATTCATTGATCTGCGCATTCTGCTAACTTAAGAAGGAAATGACTAAATGCAATATGAGCTAAAGAAACAGCCTCATGTAAGAATGCAGGACATTACAGCTTTGCATGACTGTATCTAAAGGAGTAGGTGGCACATGTAAGAGCGGAGTTCTACGGAGGCAATACGTTCTATGAATTTGTCCTTAATTGTGTTGGAAACAGAGTCCAATATAAAACTGAAGTATGTAAGTTATCTTTTGTTAGATTATGAGTTGGTTCATCTGGATTCAAATGCGAGTATTCATCAAGAAAATCTATATTGAATAAATTTGGTGGCTGTGTAGAACAGGTTAAAGTTGATGTCTGAGTGGGCAAAAGTCGGGCATGTTGAAAAACAAGACTGCTTGTGGTCCAAGTCTGGTGCTGAAAGCTGTGCTCTATTGTGCTGAGGGCTGCAGGTGGTGTAGCCCAACAATCCTTTTTAGGTAACATCAAAGACTTAGACCAAAAGAACTAGAAAAAGACAGAAAAGGGAGAAAGAGGAGAAAGGAGAAGAGAGGAAAACAATGCAAAGGAGAAAACATGGATGAAAAAGCCCCACCAGGTGTGAGTTAAAGAGACAGAAAGTTTAGGGTGGTGGATGATAAAGGCATGACATGTAATCAAGCCTAGAAAGTTTTGCCAACCCTGGCACACGGCAGCGCTGGTAATAGGCTCCAGAGAACATTTGTTTGGGGTCCTGCACTTCATTTTCCTTTTTTCCCCGAAAAACTAAGCCCTGCTCATAATGAGCATTTGTGGATACGTCTCCAAGTGGGACACTAACTTCCAGTTTTGGTCTCCATTCCAGTAAAGGGAGGGTTTAATGTTTACAATTTGCAAATAGACTCATAATCTTGCATAGTCAGATCGAAAGGGACCAACATTGTTCCATTAAAATTGACCTAGTAGTCTACCGTTTAAAAATGTCACGCATCACCAGTTAGGATACTGCCAGGAATTGGGTCAGAGGACGCGGTACGAAAGCTGCAGTCAATCGGGCCCTCTCAAGTTCCATTGGATATAATGTGTTTGTATTACAGTGGACGGGATGTACGTCATGTTTGTGACACAGTAAATCATCCTAAGTACTTTAACTCAGTACCTAACTTCAAGGCAAAATCAGTTATCGCCATTTCATATTATATAAGCAGCAAAAATTGTTTCAAGTGTTCTTGTCTAAAAAGGTTAAAGAGTGTTTGTGGACTTGGTCCTCTATGTTAAACCTTGTCGCGTGTAATCTGCTTTGTAAACATTATGCATTTTTATTATTGTGCTCAGTGTCTGCGCATAACACACAAGTAAGCCATGCATCCGGTTTTTTCAAGAAATTGAGATATGTGTATTGCTTTTGCATACTTGGTAATTCTGTAAATGAGTGCATGAGCTCTGACCACCACACTCTGAAACAGATGCTGTGTGATACTCCATTAATCCTACTGCTATCATTTCAATTCACATTTGTAATAACTTTCCTATATTTCTTGTGTCCCCTTTTGGAACATGGTTTTAACCAGTTTGACTGTTTAGAATGTTGGCTCCCTCAGAACCGACAGTTTGTGCGAGGAGCACCTGGAAGGGAGAATAAAGCTTTATCTTCCCCACTTACAGTATGGTACATTCCTTTACTTCAACCTGCATGTACCATTTCGTGTTTCTGAGGTCTGTGTGTGCAGTGCATGCATGAATTCAAGTGATCACTGAGGCAGCGCATGCACTTTAGGGGCCTTATTTATGAGAAATGACGCATCGCTGTGTGAAAGCAGCGATGCGTCACTTCTCAGTGCGCACTCCTTGCGACATTCCTGATGCGTCATATTTAATGTATGACGCATCATGTTGCAAGGAGTTACAGATACGTCAGTATTTCTGACGTATCTGTAAGCGCAAAAGTGACGCATTGCTGGAGTGTGTCACAAAAGTGACGCAACTCCAGCAATGCATCCTTTCACATGGGGCAAGCCCCATGTGAAAGGGCCTGCGTCAGTCTTACGCCTGCTGTGAGGCAGGCGCAGGATTTTGACGCAACGGTGTCCTAAAAGTGACGCAGTGAAATCTCATAGATTTCACTGCATCACTTCTACGACCCTTCCTTGCGTCAATACGCCCCCCTTGCATACATTATACCTAGCGCAGGTATAATGTGGCACAAGGGTTTACAAAGTGAAGCATCTACCTAGATGCGTCACTTTGTAAATATGATGCAACAAAGCGCATTTTTTACACCACTGGTGCGTCACAAAAAGTGACGCACCGGCGGCGTAAAAGTGACGCAAGGGCTCATAAATGAGGCCCCTGATGTCAAGAGTTAAAAAAAATAATAATTAGGCATGCAGCTATTTTCTGCGCCCTTCATCCAGCACAGAATAGTTCTTAATAATGTACTATATATAATTTGTTTTGCAATGTTTTTACAGTTTTAGCTTTCCATTTGTTCCTTTGCTAGAAAGCTTTATGTAACCGGTACAGGAACACAATCTGTTTGCTACATTGTCTAATTTACAAGCTGAAGTAATTGTGAAAAATGGTTGTGTTCTGTTTTCTGCACAAGTACAAATTTAACATTTTATAGCTTAATATCTTAACTTCATTTTTCTTTTTTTTAGAGTTTTATATAGCGCGAACTAGACCCGAAGCTATTGGGTATCAGAGTCCTTTACATTAGCACAAGTTGAGTTACAGATGGACACTCATTTTTTTTAGTCACGGGGAGATTAAGTGATTTGCTCAGAATTACAGGATGTTCAGCGTTGTTGCAGAGACACAAACCCGGTTCCTCACCTTCGAAGTCGAACGCTCTAGACGTAAGGCTATATAACAATTAAAGGAGGGACAAAATGCAAACATAAGAAAAAAAAGTTCTAATACTAATGAAAATCTGCTTCACAAACATTGACGTCAATGATCAAATTGCCTGAGGTAACGGAAGTAACATCACATGCCCTTCAACCCCAATGACATTACAGTTATGTCATAGAACCTTTGAGTGCTTTGACACTCCCCTCAGCTGTGTGTTTCTCAACTGCCTGTCTTTTTCAGTCTCGCCTACGCAGTGCGCATGCACTGCATAGGAGACCTTTAGCCGTCGTGTAGTTCTTTTTCAAAGCACATACTCGTGCTTGTGGCAGCATACACCTTGCGGGAGCGCGCTGGGGCGGGCCACAAGCACGAGTGTGTGCTTTAAAAAAGAGCACAATACGCGCACGCATGCACCACTCCTGGGCGATCCCTCTCACTTTCGCGGCTGCAAAAGCGGCCAATACTTGTTTTGTCTGCTGCCTCTTTGTGCGCATCTGTGTCTCTCTCGGTTCCTGTCCCACTCCCGGGCGATCTCTTTCACAGTCTTTTTATGCTGCAATCTTAGCATTCTACTGCGGCAGTGGAGAGCTCATATGTAAAAAGATGTGGACATGCAGTTATTTGATTTAATATACTTTTGTTTTGTCTGCTGCCTCTTTGTGCGCATCTGTTTCTCTCTCGGTTCCTGTCCCACTCCCGGGCGATCACTTTCACAGTCTTTTTATGCAGCAACCTTGGCATTCTACTGCGGCGGCGGAGGGCTCATGAGAATAAAAATGAGGACATGCAGTTATTTGATTTAATATACTTTAAGTACACTAAAGCCATGACTCCAAATCTTAATCTAACTGATGAAAATGCATAAAATGTCACTTTAGAGGCCGCAGGCCCCACGGAGGCACTCTTGGATAATCTGCCACGGTGTCTGGAGGAGCAGAGCCAACATATTTTTAGTTAAAAAAGCCAGACACCACTTCAGCAGGCAGTCTTGCCTTGAATACTTCCCCACCCTTGACAAACAGCCCGACATTCCCTTCTGCCAGTCCCTTCTCCGAGGTGCCACATTTGCCGCATATTACAGCAGACACTTCGAGTGTAACCAAGGGTGTCTGAAAATAAACCAGACATAATCAGCAGCAGTAGCTGGCAGCATTGTTCTGCCAATGTGAAATGTTTTCACATATTAAAAGCTTCAGAGGCAGTAATTAATGAATGCAAATGTGAAATGAATGTCACAATTGAATGAGCACATTAGCTTAAATGCTGTCCCATGCGTGAACTACAACACAAGTTGAATAGTTCACAAATACACAAAGTCCATTCAAGAGCACACATTTTCCCAGCTAGGGTATAAATGACAAACAAGCATTGGCATAACCAATAGGTCTCGACTTTGGGACCTTATAAGTGTTTAACCATGCAACAGTTAATGTTGGTGCACCAAGGATATTGTGCTGCATAACTTAATACTTATAAGGTCCCAAAAGCAAGAACTATTGGCTATGCCAATGATTTTTGTAGAAAGTGCCCTCTTTTTGCATGGTTGCCCCCACTTTTTGCAAAACTGCTGATGTATTTTGACAGAGTGTGCCCTGGATTTCTGCCAACCAGGTACCCAGGGCCTATGTTCTGTCCCTAAACTGCATTAAAAACACAACTCAATTGGCACTCTTAGGCCACAGATCAGTCCCTTATAAATTGTACCATAGATACCAAGGGCACTGTGGCCAGGAATGGCCTCTAAGGGCTGCAGCACTTATTGTGCCAGCCTTAGAGGCCCTGTAGCTTTACACACACACACTGCCATTGCATGATGCATGTTTTGGTGCAGAACAAAGTGAAGAGTCAACATGGCACACATCCCTGTGCACCATGCCTACAACCCACTGCCCTGGCATAGGTCAGCCACCCCTCCAGCTGGGTGCACTATACCAGTGGTGAGGGTCTAGGTGCATGAGCTCTGTACTCCTACAGTGTCTAAGCCAATTCTTAGACATTGTAAGTGCAGTATTGCCATTAGGTGTATATGGTGCTGGGAGTTTGTCATTACAAACTCCACAGCACCATAATGGTTGTACTGAAAACTGGGAAGTTTGATATCAAACTTCTCAGCACATTAACCCCTCATTGATACCAGTGTGGGATTTAATAAAAATGCGCTCAGAGGGCATCTTAGAGATGCCCCCTGAAAAACGACCTAATACTAGTGTCCTGGCTGAGTGGCTGTTCACCAGCTGCCACCACCAGACATATCTATGGACCCCTGGGACGAGCACCTGCTGCTCATGGGGGTCTGAAACAACGCACATCCTGGGACGAGGTGCCAAGCCTCCTCCCCCTGGATGGGCAGGGCCCATGAATGGGAAGCTTCAAAGGCTAGCCACCTTTAGCTACCCAAGTCCTTTGCTGCTTCCAGCAACTGGTTCCCACCGATTCTGACCCCCACTTTGGGCTGTAGAATCGGTGGGAAAACCAAGTAGGGAAGGGAGGTGTACCCACCTTTACCAATCTCACCCCTCAGGTGGAGGAGGCAAGGTGAAGCACAACTCTCAGTCCCCGCGATCCTGCAGATGGGGGTTACCTAGTCAACCACAGAGAGGCATATGCCCCCTTCCCACTGGAGGGTGGCATAATAGGGGGTATACCCACCCCAAGGAAGGGACCCATTGGTCCCAACCTTTACTTACCTGTAACACCCCTAAATCTAGTGATTATGGGCACCCCTGAACCTTGCCTCCTCTGACAAGATCTGACCAAGAAGAAAAGAAGAAGCGCCGAAGAAGTCATGCTGAAACTAAGAAGAGGAGGATGGCCACTGACTTGGCCCCAGCCACAGGTCTGTCCCCACCTCTAACCTCCTCCAGCGAAAACCTGGCATGTCCTGCAGCCAGCAGCCCCAGGAACCCAAAGGACCTGTCCTGTCTTCCAGACCCAAGACTTTGCCTCCTGTGAGCACTAGATTTGCTCACCCACAGACTCTGGCCCTAGCCAAAACCCCCGAGTCTGCACCACTCTGCACCAGACGCCTACAGTCTGAGTTGAAGTGGCCCAACACCATGAGTAGGTCTCCCCAGAGATCCTGGCCTGAGATCTGGTGATCTCTGACCTGCCTCAACACTCCAAATGACACCTGCTGTCTCTTTCTGGAGGACCCACATGACTACGACCGGAGCTGGTAAGAAAACCTGATGCCTAAAGACACCCCATGCACCCAACGTCCCACGGCCTTGGGTTGCCCAACTGAAGGTGTCCCAGCATCCCCAGGAATCTCAAATTACATCTCCAACTGGTGGTCGCTTCTAGAAGATCTTTGTCTCGAGCCTGCAGTCTTTGTTGCAACCAGAGAATCCCCTTTGAAAACAACAGGGCACCCCACGCCAAAACAGCACCCAGCCACCCCTGCACTGCTGCGGGTGTACTTTGGGTGCTAACTCGAATCCCCCTTTGCCCTGAGCCTAACACCAGGAGCTTTGCTCCCACAACCTTGTGGCCTGCTCGTGAGCAGCCACCAACCGAAGGCCCTCTTTCCCCCATTGAATAACAGTGAGCCTCAGCACTCTATAAACAGCCTCTCTAGTGCTGCTGAGTGTGTTCCAAGAGTGCATCCTCGACCCTGGGTGAACTCTGGTTCTAACCCTAGAATACCAACGCCTACAAACAATTACTGTTAGAAATGGGACCCTGGCCGGCCAAGACTCGCGTCGAGGTCAGTCAGGGATCGCCATTTCTAAAGTCAGGGCAAGGGAGTCACACACCAAGGTAACCCCCACTCGCCCTCTAGGTAACGTGGCGCGAGCAGTCTAGGCTAAACTTGGAGGCGGTATGAGTTAAGTATTTGCGCACGCACCCCAGCAACAACACCCAAGGCCCACCACAAAGAAAGACTCCACACAAGGATATATAAAAAATATCCTTTGTATTATAATAAACAAAACACATTAGATAACACACGCAAACTGTACAATGTGCCAGGGGCACGGGCAGAATTTACAAGGGGAATTATGTACAGGACAGGGCCACATGGACCACTGTCAGGGGTAGGCACTTGTTAGAAAATAATACTGGTAGGTATACACTTATGTCGTAAACATAGAATGAGTAGCACCAAAATTATAAATGCAACACACATCCAGTAATCACTGGAACAGAGTCAAGACCTCCTACGCAACCCTAAAACACTGTAGGTAATCACGCAGGTAACTAGGACCTTATCAGCAGGACCTAAGGAAGGAATACCAACACCTAAGCAATTCACTCTTAGCAAAGGGAAGGAAACCTAAACATAAAATGAAACATCAGCAATCCTCTATGCAGGTCACATTTAGCAAAGTGGATAAACATAAAATGGGACATCACCAATCCTCTATGCAGGTCACATTTAGCAGAGTGGATAAACCTAAAGTGGGATGTCAACAATAGCACATGAGATAATAAAACACCGAGGTGCAGATTAGAACATTCTTGCGCAAGAATTACATACAAGAAATTACAATGCGCAGGGTGCACGCAGCACAACACTCACAATGACCCTCAGGCCAACTGGCCTCAAAAGGGGCGGAATGCCCTGAGTCTCAGTGTCAGGGGGTCTGTGCAGGCAGCACCAACACAAAGCCTAAACGTGGCAACTGTCCACTAAGTGCTGGACAGTTGTTTAACAGGACTGAGCAACGTTGGAGCCAGGAGGGCTCAAGAACAAAGTGGGCAAGGAGCCTCTCAGGGGCTCACAAAGCAAATGTGCAAATAGAGCTCAGCGCTCTAAATCAATGAAAATGCCCCCAGAGCCTCTCGGGGCTTGAAGATCAATATGGGGGCGTGGAGTGGGAGCCTTCTCGTGGCTCAATAACCAAATATGCCCCCTCGAGCCTCGGGGCTCGTGACTCTACTTAGGGCGGTCGTTGGAGTCCCTCACGGGGGACTCTGCACTCAGGAAAAATGCCTCTGAAGCCCTCGGGCTTCACACTCGCACCGCGCTCAAGATCGCGCTACGGGGGAGGGGCGGACACTGAGAACGTGTCCCGCGGCCCCTCTCCCTCCTCGGCACTCACCGGCTCTCTGCAGCGGCAGGACGGCTCCTCGGCGGCTCGGCTGGGACCGCGGGCGGGCTCCCCTCCACTCGGGAGCCTCGGCGAGACGCGGTAGGCTGCTTCCTTCGCCTCCCGCCTGGCCTCGTCTTGCTGCACGCCGCCTGACTTCCGCCGGGGCCGCCAATGACAGCGCGGCCCTGGGTGTCAGGAGGCGGGACTTCCGGGTCGCTGCAGGCAGCACGGCGGCCCGGCAACAGCTTCCAGTGCTCCCGGGTTGCGGCGGTGATTTCCTGGGCAATGCCGGGTGCGCACCGGCTCTAAACTAAATAAAATACCACGGGGCAATGCCGGGTGGCACCGGCCTTCAAATTAAATATAAAGCGAGGGTGGCACTCGCTGTGCACAAAAATCGGCAATTCAGCTCCAATGCCGGGTGGGCACCGGCAATGCAAATAAAGCGCTCCCAAGCGCTTAGGGGCTGAAGAAAGCGCGCTCAGCGCTAAAAAGATAAGCAAAGCGCTATTGAGCGCTGGGGCACAAGGAAAGCGCGCCTCGCGCTATAAACCAAGATCAGGACACCTCCAGGCACAGGAAAGCTCCAGCAGGGTCTGGAGGCAGGCAGAGGGGCAAGGCAGGGCCAGAGCCAGCACACTGGGTCTCCAGGCAGGGAGACAGCCAAGTGGCGGTCCTCTTGGCCCCTGCAGCAGCAGCAGCCCCCTCTGGCAAGATCCTGGAAGAAAACCAAAGACAGGGCAAATTGTATGGGGACACAGCCCCTTCTTATACAGAAAACCCCTTTGTCTCAAGGGTGCAGGGTGGGGGAAAACCAGTCGCAGCTGGTTTTGAAGTACTCTGTTTACCTCAACCACCCTCTCTATTCACTGGCAGGGCTAGGGACATCAGTCGTACTACAGGGGGTGGAGCCAGCATTGTCCGGGGAAAGTCCAGGCCCATCAGGGACCAGGTGCACTCCTCCCAAGCCATCAACATGCTAATCTCACACTCACCACCGGGCAGACCCATCCAGCCTTCCTGGAGCCAGGCTCACCAGCCAGCTCCAGCCAATCACACTGCAGGCATATTTTACAGTAATATGCCAAGTACTAGAAATGGCATTTCTACACATGACACACACATATCACATACACCATTGCGAAGCATTCATTCTCACGAACTCGCACATACCAAATTCGAGCATGCACTCCCCACACATCAGGAACTACTAGGGACACAGACATTCCCCTTGCATCCCTATGGGAGAGCAGGCCAGCCTAACTACATGCACGCACTTTACTCTGGGACACAGAGAAAAAGTGTGCACAGACCAGAAAATCATCCACACATATCACCGATCTAAAGCAAAAAGATTAGGAGTGAACCTGCCTTAAGGGCCAAGTCCAATACAACCCCCTTCCAGCTAAAACACAGGGCAGACCAATCACCACCGTGATGGACTTCCCTGCTTGGGGCGATAAAACACGGACGCGGGCCCGCAACTGCAGGGACACCCTCCTGTTTTACGCCACTGTGAACCCCTGGGGTTCTTTCTAAAACTCTGGTAGGGACTCACTGGATTACCCCACTGGTACTCTCCAGCTGCCCTCGGCCAGGACCAGGCCCTAGGCCACCCAGGTGCCACTGGATCCTGCCAACTCACCAAGTGGGGGGAAGTAACCCCTGGCACATAACAGCCATTTTCCACTCTTCCTGTCTGCACGACAGGGCTAGACTGCCACTGGTTCTCCAGCCTAGGGTCTACAACCTTAGGTGGACCAGGAGTCTCAGGGAAGGCTCTCCTCCCCTTACCTCTTCTCCTAGGGTTCCTCCGCCTCCTGCGAGGGGTACCCTCTAAACACCATTCTCCCAACCTAGAGTTTAACCCCTCAGGTGGTACCGGGGTCAGAGGTGGGCTTTCCCACCCTCTGCACCCCCTTTCAGAGTCCTGCTCCCTCCCAACCGGGGCGGTACCTCTGGAGAAAGAACTGGTTAGGACACTGCTTACAGTATTCCCACCCTTCAGGTCAGGCCAACCCTGAACCTGGACCTCCAACCTCCGGTCTAGAACCTTTGGTGGAATCACTGCCTGGCACTCCAGGACTTCTGAGGACTCACAGGTCACTCCCCAATCACTCCTTTCACTGGACTTCTGTACTCTCCCTACTGGAGCAGTACTGCCAGACTCCACAACTACAGAAGCTCCGCTCACAGATGCTCCAGGTCCTCCACACACTAGGAGATCTCCCTCAAGTGGACTAACAGGAAAGCATAGGTCCCCAACCTGGTGTTCCCTAAAGAAACCATCCAGGCTCTGAGGCAGGGCTTCGGGCATCTGGGGACTCTCGGTCTCACACTCACTTCCGCTCCACTGAGACAGACAGTAAGCCGCTACACCCTCCTCACTATACTGAGACCTAGCTGGGCTACTCTCACCCTCCTCCACCACGCTGGGTTGGAGAAAACCTGACCCACTATTATTGGAATCACTCGCTAGCGGCGCTAAGGAACCTCTTGCATTCTCCCAGCGCTCCGCTTCTTCCGTAAGTTCACATGGTAAAAGCAATCCACACCCTAACAGGTGTTGGTGCAACTCTGCTGAACAACAATTGAGGAGGTGCTCTTTGACAAACATGCGGAACAATTCGTCCCAATCACATTTCGTGGGCTCCCGTACCCAATCGCACAGGGCTCCACAACAGTCATCCTCAAAATCTTCCCAAGACTGATGAGACGGTTTCCTAAGGTTCCTAAACCTCAACCTATTCTCCTCCTCTGGAGAAACAGGAACCATACTCTGGGAACTGGGATTGGGACTGTCAACACCAACACTTAAAAAGCTGCCACCACTGGACTCCACCCTCCCTGGGGAATCCAGACAATTACAAATGCACTCAGGGGGTAACCTACTCTCTTGGGCTACCTTCTCCCTGAACAAGGCCCTCTCTTCCTTCCTATCCAACCACTACTCTGGGGACAGGGAAAGGGATGGGGCGCTGGTACTGACACTGGACCCAGCAAGGGACTCCCTATCTATGGGGTCCTCACTCTCTGCTGACATCCATCCACTGTCATCACCATCCAACTCACATTCATCAACAGAATCTTCAGGGCTCTCCACAGACTCACCACCCTCATGGCGTGCGGCCCGGGCCCTATCTCTCTCACTGTGCTCGAGCTCCCACTGACCCTTTTGCCACAGGATCAGGCTGTCCCTAAGCTGGGACTGAGTAACCAACTCACTCACCTCTATGCCTCCCTTTTCGCAGAATCTGACCAGCTCTAATCTACTGTACCTAAACAGACTACAGAGATCAAACACTGGCTCCATTTTGGCGGACGTTCTCAGGAAAAGTTTGACACAGGGAACCTGGGGGTCTGAGCTAAACAGGAGAATACAATCACAAAATTCAGCAAGATTCCTATCAGAGAACTTGCACTCCACTGTCCAGCGTAACACACACTCATTCACACACAACCCTCCCCTCGGACTGGTAAGGCAGTTTCTACCACCCCTGATTTTCTCAACCTGACCGCTAGCGACACAGGTACCAAACTCTGGGAGCAGGGCGGGGAACAAGGTACTGGACAAACTACAAATGACACCTTTCAGGAGAAGCAAAACTGAACTTCCCTAAAAAACAATAATCCCCAAAATGCGGTTATCTAAAATGTAGAGCTTTGAAGTGTGGCCTGTCGCCACTGTGGTACAGCGCAAACACAAATCCTTATCCTCACCGCTGCGTCCAATGTTAGAAACGGGACCCTGGCCGGCCAAGACTCGCGTCGAGGTCAGTCAGGGATCGCCATTTCTAAAGTCAGGGCAAGGGAGTCACACACCAAGGTAACCCCCACTCGCCCTCTAGGTAACGTGGCGCGAGCAGTCTAGGCTAAACTTGGAGGCGGTATGAGTTAAGTATTTGCGCACGCACCCCAGCAACAACACCCAAGGCCCACCACAAAGAAAGACTCCACACAAGGATATATAAAAAATAGCCTTTGTATTATAATAAACAAAACACATTAGATAACACACGCAAACTGTACAATGTGCCAGGGGCACGGGCAGAATTTACAAGGGGAATTATGTACAGGACAGGGCCACATGGACCACTGTCAGGGGTAGGCACTTGTTAGAAAATAATACTGGTAGGTATACACTTATGTCGTAAACATAGAATGAGTAGCACCAAAATTATAAATGCAACACACATCCAGTAATCACTGGAACAGAGTCAAGACCTCCTACGCAACCCTAAAACACTGTAGGTAATCACGCAGGTAACTAGGACCTTATCAGCAGGACCTAAGGAAGGAATACCAACACCTAAGCAATTCACTCCTAGCAAAGGGAAGGAAACCTAAACATAAAATGAAACATCAGCAATCCTCTATGCAGGTCACATTTAGCAAAGTGGATAAACATAAAATGGGACATCACCAATCCTCTATGCAGGTCACATTTAGCAGAGTGGATAAACCTAAAGTGGGATGTCAACAATAGCACATGAGATAATAAAACACTGAGGTGCAGATTAGAACATTCTTGAGCAAGAATTACATACAAGAAATTATAATGCGCAGGGTGCACGCAGCACAACACTCACAATGTCCCTCAGGCCAACTGGCCTCGAAAGGGGCGGAATGCCCTGAGTCTCAGTGTCAGGGGGTCTGTGCAGGCAGCACCAACACAAAGCCTAAACGTGGCAACTGTCCACTAAGTGCTGGACAGTTGTTAAACAGGACTGAGCAACGTTGGAGCCAGGAGGGCTCAAGAACAAAGTGGGCAAGGAGCCTCTCAGGGGCTCACAAAGCAAATGTGCAAATAGAGCTCAGCGCTCTAAATCAATGAAAATGCCCCCAGAGCCTCTCGGGGCTTGAAGATCAATATGGGGGCGTGGAGTGGGAGCCTTCTCGTGGCTCAATAACCAAATATGCCCCCTCGAGCCTCGGGGGACTCTGCACTCAGGAAAAATGCCCCCTGAAGCCCTCGGGCTTCACACTCGCACTGCGCTCAAGATCGCGCTACGGGGGAGGAGCGGACACCGACAACGTGTCCCGCGGCCCCTCTCCCTCCTCGGCACTCACCGGCTCTCTGCAGCGGCAGGACGGCTCCTCGGCGGCTCGGCTGGGACCGCGGGCGGGCTCCCCTCCACTCGGGAGCCTCGGCGAGACGCGGTAGGCTGCTTCCTTCGCCTCCCGCCTGGCCTCGTCTTGCTGCACGCCGCCTGACTTCCGCCGGGGCCGCCAATGGCAGCGCGGCCCTGGGGGTCAGGAGGTGGGACTTCCGGGTCGCTGCAGGCAGCGCGGCGGCCCGGCAACAGCTTCCAGTGCTCCCGGGTTGCGGCGGTGATTTCCTGGGCAATGCCGGGTGGGCACCGGCTCTAAACTAAATAAAATACCACGGGGCAATGCCGGGTGGCACCGGCCTTCAAATTAAATATAAAGCGAGGTAGGCACTCGCTGTGCACAAAAATCGGCAATTCAGCTCCAATGCCGGGTGGGCACCGGCAATGCAAATAAAGCGCTCCCAAGCGCTTAGGGGCTGAAGAAAGCGCGCTCAGCGCTAGAAAGATAAGCAAAGCGCTATTGAGCGCTGGGGCACAAGGAAAGCGCGCCTCGTGCTATAAACCAAGATCAGGGCACCTCCAGGCACAGGAAAGCTCCAGCAGGGTCTGGAGGCAGGCAGAGGGGCAAGGCAGGGCCAGAGCCAGCACACTGGGTCTCCAGGCAGGGAGACAGCCAAGTGGCGGTCCTCTTGGCCCCTGCAGCAGCAGCAGCCCCCTCTGGCAAGATCCTGGAAGAAAACCAAAGACAGGGCAAAATGTATGGGGACACAGCCCCTTCTTATACAGAAAACCCCTTTGTCTCAAGGGTGCAGGGTGGGGGAAAACCAGTCGCAGCTGGTTTTGAAGTACTCTGTTTACCTCAACCACCCTCTCTATTCACTGGCAGGGCTAGGGACATCAGTCGCACTACAGGGGGTGGAGCCAGCATTGTCCGGGGAAAGTCCAGGCCCATCAGGGACCAGGTGCACTCCTCCCAAGCCATCAACATGCTAATCTCACACTCACCACCGGGCAGACCCATCCAGCCTTCCTGGAGCCAGGCTCACCAGCCAGCTCCAGCCAATCACACTGCAGGCATATTTTACAGTAATATGCCAAGTACTAGAAATGGCATTTCTACACATGACACACACATATCACATACACCATTGCGAAGCATTCATTCTCACGAACTCGCACATACCAAATTCGAGCATGCACTCCCCACACATCAGGAACTACTAGGGACACAAACATTCCCCATGCATCCCTATGGGAGAGCAGGCCAGCCTAACTACATGCACGCACTTTACTCTGGGACACAGAGAAAAAGTGCGCACAGACCAGAAAATCATGCACACATATCACTGATCTAAAGCAAAAAGATTAGGGGTGAACCTGCCTTAAGGGCCAAGTCCAACAATTACTTACCTGCAAACTGTTAACTCCATTTTTCTCCATAGGAATACATTGACTGTTTTCCCTTGAAAAGTGTGGTGTTGGTTTGTATGGAATAATGCATATGTAGTAAAAGTGAATTACTTACCCTTTGTCTAGGAGATGTCTCAGTGTGATATCTAGGAATATCACACTCATTATCAAAAGTAATCTGAAAAGTAATCTAAAAAATAACGTACATATTAATCTGTAAAATAACTGCAAAGTATTTTCGAAATATTGACTTACCTGTAATTCTACCAACTGCATTTGAACCTGCATTCAACTTTAAAACATTGCATACGATTTTGCAAAGTATTATTTTACTTACTTGCGCTAGGTTTGGCTTTGTTCTAAGAAATAAAATAACTTGATAATATTTTTGATACAAACAAATTGGTCAGAGTTCAGTCTTTGAGTGTGTGACATCATTTGCTAACTGAGTGTGTACAACAAATGCTTAACACTACCCTCTGATAAAGCCTTACTTCTCACCCACACTCCCATAAATAGAGAGTAAGGTGCTATCTACTTCTACCTCTGCCTACTTTTGGGGTTCCACTGGACTCTGTGCTCACTATACCTCATTTTGGTATAGTATATACAGAGCCAGCTTCCTTCATTCCCCATCTGTTTTTATCATCAGTAACTGTCTCTTTCTCACCCTCGCGTCTTCTTCTGTGTGTCTTCTTTGTCTTCCTTACTGATCTCTGTGAGAAGTTGGCCTGATATATGATGCTCACTAGTTCTAGTGATCACCTTGTATCAGTCCAAACAACCCTTATGGTGATTGGTTGTAAGTCAACCTTATAGACCAGCTATCCAAGTAGCGTGGACAAAAGCAGTCTTTAGGCTAAACTCTTTATGGCATGTGAAGCCAGCTGTTTTACCACATATAACCTTTGAATACCAAATGAAAAGGACACCACACAGGTAGTTATGAAAATAACCAGTTGTTTATTAACTAACATACACCTCTGAACTCTTTATGAGGTCAGAGGGCTAAGCACATGACAAACTCTTAGGAAAAATACGTTTAAGTTGCACGATTTACAATGGTGCCCTAGGGGCACGACAAACCATATACTAGATAAATGGAATGTGAAAGTCAATTAAAGGAATGGAGCTGTCCAGAGGTTGTAGGATCGCTGGGACCACGCTATACTAACTTGAGGTAAGAAATAGGAGGCCCACAGAGCGCGTGTGCAGAGTGTGAACTCACACGCGAGATGCGTACAAACGTCTATGGACAGTACAGTTTAAAGAAAAGGTGAGTACGGACGTTCCTGACTAGATAGGACTGAAACGACAATGGAACTGGACACTAGGAGAGTCAAGCTACCCTTGAGCACCGAAATGCTCGTGTTACCTCACCCACAGGCTGCGGGTGCATAGGTGCTAAGTCGTGTCGGGTTTCCGCGTCGAAGTCTATGGAGCCTTAAAGAAAGATGCTGCAGGCGACCAGGAGGAAGATGTCCGGTGCAATCCAAGGGTGGATTGGTGAAGAGAAGGACCTGAAAGCAGAGGGGACAATGTTCAAAGTCACTAGCCAGTGACTGGAGTTGAACCAGGAGTGGAACCAGATGTCGTCGTCGCGATCAGGTGAAGGTGGACGCTTGTCCCTGCAGCCACGTGGACCAGGTGGTGTCTTCGATGACCAGGATGGAGGCACGAGCTGTCCCATGCAGGCTCTCGCTGTCGGCGGTGTCGTCTCCGGATTTGGGTTCAACAGGCCTTGGCAAAGGCAACCCACGCGGTGAGTGGAAACGGCATCTGGAGTGGACCAGGAGGGTCCAGGGTGCTCCTCTTTTAGAAGGGAGCAAGGGCCAGTCTGGAGCAACCAGACCAGCAGCAAAGTTGTCGGTGTTCATCGTCTAGGAGGTCACTAGCCAGCCGGTAAGTGACCAGACAACGCGTTGAGCAGCAAACAGGCAGAAGGGCCCCACGCAGATCTCGTGGATGCTGGAGGGCTGATCTTCGATGCAGGAGCTGCTCGGGGTCGGGGCTTCTCAGTCCCCAAAGCACTTGGACGAGGATGCCTCGGAAGTTGTGCTGGAGTGTAGTGCTGCTTCTTTCAAGATGGCCGGTCCCACGTGTCTCGTCGCACCCACGGGTCTCAGCTCGGCTGCAGATGTGGGTTGAGGTCGGAGAGGTCTGGGAATCTGGGTCTCGGGCTCTGAAGTCTGGATCCTTTGCAGGAAGACGACAAACGGAAGTCGCAGTACGCTGGTGGTGCCTGCAGATGCAGGGTGGACACTCCTTGCCCACAAGGGAGATTCCTTCTGTCTTCTGTGGAGCAGAACGTCAAGGTCCAGAGTTTCTTCTTGTGAAGTTGATCAGGATAATCTGATTTGGAATGGGACCAGCTCCTACCTTTTTCAGCTAAAGGGGGCTGCACTACGACTAAGTCCCTCCCCTAGGTGGGACCAGGAAGGGGGGTGGTTACACCCCCTTTCCTTTGTCCGGTCTGTCGCCAGCTCTGTGGCTGGAGTGCCCCAGGAACTGGTTCTGACCAGTGTATGCACAGGGCACCTTGTGTGCCCCAGGCATGTCTCATTCCTTTGAGCCCTGTCCTACCTAATACACAAAATCCTGTCTGGGGTGGTGCTACCACCTCCCAAGGCAGGAAACCCTTTGTCCAAGCCTCCCTCGCTGGAAGGACTCCCAGCAGCAGGAGGTCAGACTTGTGTCTGTGGTGGCAGCATCCATTTTGTGATGCTGAGGCTCGAGTTAACTTTAACCGGGGTTCACAGTTACATACATGTCGTGTCCCTCTAGAAGGGTGGAATGCTAACCCCGTCGCCAGAATTGGCGAGGGGTTAGTATTCCAATTCGTATGACACCTTACTCGACATGTTTTGATAATGCTATGCCAAAGTTAGCATTTGACCGCGAGGTTCATAATGCACTTAAGAGTATATGGTATAGCGTTATCATGGAACAGCTATTAGGACTTGGTTCCGCAAGCTGCAAATTGGCTCAGCTCATGCCAGAGCACCATCTCACATAATTCCAAGCACTCTGCCTTCAGGATTGATAAGGCCTACCATAGGAGTGACTGATAGGAATATATGTGTCCATGTTAGGGTTAGATATAGAGATACTATATCTAAAGCAAAGGGTGATTACACCACCTTGCCCCAGCTGTCGTGCAGCCAGTTGTGTCAGATTTGGATGGCCAGCCAGGGGTGGCATAATACATGCTGCAGCCCCTGGTAGGCCCTGGGTGCACCTATGCCCTGGGTACCTAAGGTACACTGTACAGGGGCTGATAAGGTGACTCAGTATCCAATTATATATGTACCTAAGGTACATGGAATCCACTTTACAGAGAGAGCAGTGGGCCTGGGGTCTTGAATAGCAGGGTCCCAGGTCAACTAAGTCGAAAAACCAGCAAAACACCAGGCAAAAAGTTGGGGGCAACCATAGTCAGATATCCACCTTCTTACAATCTCCTCATAGCTCACATATGTGACTATCCCACCTGTTCTGTCTCTTTTTCACATATTGCACTTGTCTCCCACCACCCTTACTCTTTTACCTGTCTCTTTTCAGCAGTTTCCATCTAAATATAAGCCTTTCCCTCAGATTATCTTTTTAATCTTCACCTGTGTCTTTCTAAACTGTTTATTTACTCTGTCTCCCAATCCCCTCTGTCATTTTAGCAACGCACTCTCAGTTATCTATCTTCTTCAGCTGTTGCTAACTCACCTGCCACCTCCCTACATTCCTTTAATTATCTTTCTAACCTGTCTCTTTATTGTGCCTCTCTGTTACACTCATCTTCCTTTTCCTCATAGCTATCTCTCTCATCATTGTCCCTATTACTGACCCCAACTGTCTCCCCACCCTCTACCTCTCCTTCTAACTGAATAGACTCTTTATAAGTAGTCTCTCATCTGTTTCCCCTTTTTGTCTCAACTGCGTCTTAATTACTTGTCTCAACTGTTTATCTCTAAGCTGTATCTTTCTTACAAGTTTCACCAACATCCATCTTCCTCTCAGTTGTCTACCACCAGCTATCTTCTTATTACTGGTCTCACACCTGTCTCTCCCGCTCTCCCTGTCTTTTTTAGATATCTCTTTCTTATCTTCTTATCTGTATCTATCTATATACATCTCTCATACTTTCATCCCCTCACTAGTCTTTCCCTTCCATATCTATCTATCTATCTATCTATCTATCTATCTATCTATCTATCTATCTATCTATCTATCTATCTATCTATCTATCTATCTATCTATCTATCTATCTATCTATCTATCTATCTATCTATCTATCTATCTATCTATCTATCTATCTATCTATCTATCTATCTATCCAGCTATCTGTCCTGTGCCCTCCCTTTTAATGTCCCTTTAACCCCTCTCTCTCACTCGCACACAGGCAGACACACACACACGCACGCACAGACACAAACCACTCCTTTTTTCTCTCAGACTCTCACATGTCTCTTTGTAGTCTCCACTTCCTGCTCTTTGTTTTGTTTTTTCCCTCGTTTCCTTTGAAAGTCTTTCTACCTACCCCGTCGCTCTTCCCTACTGTCTCCTGTCTTTCCTGCTCCCTTTACATGTTTTGGGGTAGCAGAAGACACAGGCTTTGTTACTGATGTCTATTTGAAACAATAAATAATTATTTAACAAGCTTATTACTTTTCTGTGAGCCCAGGGGTGGCAAGCAGTGTGCTAGGGGTTGCAGCTGCGACCCTTGGTGAGTCCTAAATGACGTCTGTGAGAAGTTGGCCCGATATGCAGTGTTCACTATTCTAGCGACCACTATGCATCGGTCCAAACGACCCTTATGGTGATTGGTTGTAAGTCAACCTTAGACCAGCTATCCTAGTAGCGTGGATACGAGCAGTCTTCGGGCTAAACTCTAGAGGGCGTGTTAAGCCAGCTGTTATACCATCACATACCCCTTGAACACCAAGTGAAAGGACACCACACAAGTGTTATGAAAATAAACAGTGTATTTATTAGAATCACAACAGCCCTGTACTCTTTATGAGGACAGGGTACTAAGAACACAACGAAACTCTTAGGAAAATACTTCAAGTGCACAATCAATACAAGTGCCCGAGGGCACGGAAAGTTTAGTGGTCTCGGGCGGACCCGATAAGGCAAGTCGGAAGCGAGGGACTCGGGACCCTTAAGTAAGGAGGCTATGCGGGCACCGAAATGCCGAAGTTACCTAGCCACAGGGGCTGCGGCTGCACAAGTCTTACAGGCGTCGGGGGTCTTCGCTGACGAGCCAGGAGCCGGAAGGAAGGAGTTGCTGGCCGGCGACCAGTGGAGGATAGTTCGTAGAGATCCAAGCCTGGATCAGAGATAGATGACACCTGAAAGCAGAGGGGACCAAGTTCGTACTACTAGCCAGTAGTCAGAGGGTACCAGGAGGGTACCGGAAGATCGTCACCTCAACTAGGTGAGTGGGCGACGCTAGGCTCGGCAGTCTCACGGACCAGGAGGCGTTGTCGGCGACCAGGATGGAGGTGCGAGCTGTCCCACGAAGGTTGATGCTGTCGGCGTCGCTGGGCCCAGGATTGGGGCAACAAGCCTTGGCAGATTTCAGGGCCACGTGGTGGGCCTAAAATGGCGTCTTGAGTGGACCAGGAGGGTCCGGGGTGCTCCTCTCGCAGAAGGGAGCAAAGGCTAGTCTGGGGCAACCAGACCAGCAACGTTGGTTGTCGTTCGTCGTCAAAGAGTCACAAGCCAGCGGCTAGTGATCGGACAACGTGCTGAACAGCAAAGCAGAAGGGCCCCACGCAGATCGTGGAGATGCTGGGAGACTGCACTTCGGTGCTGGAGCTGCTCAGGGTCGGGGCTTCTCGGACCCCAGAGCACTCACCAGAGGATTCCTTTGGTGGTTGTGCTGGTTAAGAAAGCATGCAGGTTTTAATGATGGCCGGTCCCTCGAGGTCTCATCGCACCCACAGATCTCAGCTGAGCTGACGATGTGGGTAGAGGTCAGAGGTGCCAGGGAAGCCGGTTCTCGTCAAGCTGGGTCATTGGTTTCCTGAGGAAGGACTTGCAGCAAACCGCAGAGTTCTTAGATGGTGCCTGCGGATGCAGGGTGACTACTCCTTAGCCACAAGGGAGAAATCTTGAGAAGAGTCTTGAATGTCCTTTCGTAGAAAGTAGTTCTTGATTCAAAGATGATCTAATTTGGAAGGGTCCCCGCTCCGGCCTTTATCCTAAAGAAAGGGGTGGGTACATGACTAGGTCCTGCCCTAGGGGTGGGACCAGGAAGGGGGGTAGTTACCTCCTCTCCCCTGCCGGACTTTCCCCAGGTCAGGGGCTGCGCGCCCCTGGAACTGGTTCTAGCCGGCAGATGCGTAGTGAGCACCGGGGTGCCACTCCGCAGTCACCTTCTTGTAAAGCCCTGCCTACCCAGGATACACAAACCCTGTCTGGGATGGTGCGAACACCGCCCCGGACAGGAAACCCTTTGTCCAAGCTCTCCTCGCTGGAAGGACTCCCAGCAGCAGGAGGTCAGACTCGTGTCTGTGGTGGCAGCGTCCATTTTGAGGAGCTGAGGCTTCAGTTAACTTTAACCGGGGTTCACAGTTACGTACATGTCGTGTCCCTCTAGAAGGGCGGAATGCTAACCTCGTCGCCAGCATTGGTGAGGGGGCAGCATCCCGATTCGTATGACACCTTACTCGACATGTCTTGATAACGCTATACCGAAGTTACTGATATAGTACGCGTTATCATGGAACAGCCATTGGGTCTTGGTTCCGCAAGCTGCAACCGGGCTCGGCTCGTGCCAGAGCCCAATTCACACGATTCCACGCACTCTGCCTTCAGGATTGTCAAGGCCTGCCATAGGAGTGACTGATAGGAACTCGGGTGTCCATTTTAGGGTTAGATATAGGAATACTATACCTACAGCAACGAGCGAGTACGCCACGTTGCCCCAGCTGTCGCGCAGCCAGTTGTGTCAGATTTAGATGGCCATCCAGGGGTGGCATAATACATGCTTCAGCCCTTGGTAGGCCCTGGGTACACCGATGCCCTGTGTTACAGGGTCTGACAGGGTGGCCCAGTTCCAATTGGGTAATGCACCTAAGGTACACACATCAATTTAGCGAGAGAACAGCTAGGCTGTGGGTCTGATTAGCAGGCCCACAGCCCGAGAAAGTCGTAAACCAGTGAAACAAAAGCAAAAAGTCTGGGTAATCATAGGATTGCAGACCCTACTCTCCTACAACGTCCATGCTGATAAATAAGTGTCTTCCTGATCAAGGACCACCACCCACACTTCAGTCGGGTGCAACTCCCTAAGTCCGATGGATAAGCCTAGACATTTGAGCTGGACTGTTCCTACTGGAGCAGGAAAAATGCTGATTTGCATTCGACCGGTTTCTGAGGTGGCATGGTGGGCAAAAAAATGATGTACTGGATTGCAGGTCAGAGTAATTACTGTGGCAGTGATTCATTCAAACAATCCACTAGTCGCGTTTTTGTTTTCCACAGTGCAAAACCCTATATGCCATCTGTAAGCTTAGAAGTTCCTCCAAAGATCACTATCCTATGGGACTGAAGCCACACCCTACGGATGAGACCCAAAACTAGTCTGGGCTTGCTTGAGTTCCGGGTCACAGGGTAGCTGGTCTGCATGTTTGGGCTTGACCGTTCCTACTGCAGCAGGACCAATGCTGCTTTGCATTGGCTGGTTACTGCCTGAGGTGGCATGGTGGCAAAACTTGATGGACTGAATTGTGGCCAGAACAAATAACAGTGGAGAGGTCAACTTAAACCATCCACCAATCAAAAAACTATACTACTAATATAGTCTCTCAACAAGTTCAGAGAACACCTAAAAACCATTCACTTTGAATTGGTCAGGAATACAGATATCTTACACACTCCCTCACTGCATTAGGTGGTCTTTGCCTGAGATCTCATCCATATATGGACCTTATTTAGCTCTTTACAGACAGGGTACTTTGTCAAAAACATGGCCGATGTCCCTTCTGCCATTTTACAAGTTTATTATCTTCAAAGAAACACTAAATGTGATGGACAAAACATCTATCACTTCTGAAGGATTTCCATGTTAAACTAAATAAGGCCTTATGTCCTTGAAAAGTTAACTACATGCTAAACACCGATAACATCTGAAAAAGGAACAAAATTCCGCATTTTTGAAAGAACTCAGTGTGCTGTGTAGACGATGTAGAACATTAGGCATGTTTGAACATAGCATTTAAACACATTGCTTGGGGATCTCTGCATTCAATTCTTGTTGTTTTCAAATTATTTTGTTTATCACGGAAGTGGGATTTGTATAGCGCAGCTGATCACCCACAAGGGTATCCAGGTGCTGGGATACAAGCTACTTGGGTGACCCAGTTTAATAACCAAGTCTTCAGTCCCCTTCTGAAGTCCTGAGGAGAGGGTGAGGTCCAGAGATGGGGGAGTGGAGGGTTGTTTCACAATTTCATGGCGTGGTAGGAGAAGCAGGGTCTTCCACTGTTGTTTTGGTGGGTATGGGAGTTGTGAGAGATGGAGAGGGAGGCTGATCACAGGAGTCTGGAGAGCTGGTGGAAGCTCAGGCAGTGGTTGATGTATGCTGGTCCTTGTTTGTACATGGGTTTATAGGCGTGAGTCAGAATCTTAAATTGGCATCTCTTGTGGACGGGGAGTCAGAAGAGTTTCATCAGCCGAGGGGTGATGGGTCTGTCTACGGAGGTCGAGGATGAGTCTGGCAGCTAAGTTCTGAATTGTCTGCAGTCTCTTCAGGAGGTGTGTGGTAAATCCTGCATAGAGTGCGATGCCGCAGTCCAAGCGGCTGGTGATGAGAGCTTAAGTGATGGTGCATCTGATGGAGACTGGGAGGCACTTAAACATCTTGCAGAGCAGGCGCAACGCGAGGAAGCAGGCGGAGAAGACTGCTTCGATCAGGTTCTTCATTGTGAGTTTGCTGTCCCAGATAATGCAGAGCTTACGGCCGTGGTCAATGGGGGCGTGAGAAGGTCCTAGTTCAGCAGGCCACCAGGAGTTGTTCCATGGGGAGGTGTTGTTCCTGAAGATCAGTACTTCAGTCTTGTCTGTGATGAGCTTGAGGTCATTGTTTTGCTTCCAGTTGGCAACGCTGCTCATGGATAGGTGGAAGTTGGCACTCGTGGTAGAAGGGTCTTCGGATAGCGAGAGGATGAGCTGGTGTTGGAATAAAAATCATGCTTTCGCATATTTTTACATAAGTTAGCATTTGTTGCGCCATTTTGTGTACAGGTGTCATTTTGTATTATGATCAAAACCAATCCTTTGCCACTTCTGAGAAATGGCCTTCTCTAAGTTATGTTTCTTTGGAAGTTGAGTTTTGCTACACTAATGAATGCACTCTTCTTATTAGTGCATCCCTTTCCTTTTAGATGTAGGCCTTCTCCCACTTGTCTAGTGGCGAGCACGGAGAGAGAATGATGTTGACTGGTAGAAAGTGTGTGCTCGGCCTCAGAATCGATACTTACTCCTTTGCAACTTATGGTCTAGCTGCATCTTTCTGGAAAATTCCATGGTGGGCGTGCTTATATTGGTTTCGAAATGTACATAATGTATTGTTAAGCTCGCTGATGTCAGTCCCTCTGCAGCACTCCTAGCAACTGGGCAGATAGTGCTCCGCATTAAGTGTACCTTGAATAAACTACTATTGGTTTGTATTCTCTGCTGTCTGACCGACTCTTCATTTGGTATGGAAGGCTGAGAGGTGGTCATGAGTGACCCGGGTGATCCTAATTGGGTCACTTCCTTCAGCTGGCGTCCGAACAGGGACTCGTTCGGGTGAGTGACCCATCCCCTTCCATGGATGAGGAGAGGTCGAAGTCATCATCGGGTCGGACGGACTGATCAGGGATCCCTGCACGAGGAGTTCCTGGTACTCGCAGCTGCCCCTTCTGTCCCGTCGTACGGTGCCTCGCCCATTGGTCATCCTGACTCGAGTCCTGAATAGCAAAACCCTTGGATCTGACAGTTTGGTCTGAAGAGTCAGCAGTGGAGAATAACTTCGTTTGACTTGCATATATCAGGTGAGTTTGTTTTGGTTCTTTGTGGATATGGTACCATTTTGGTTTGTATTTGGTACGGTCTAAAGACCGTTTAAAGTGAGGTACAGTGTGTATGGAGTCCAAGGGTCTCCAGAGGTAGGCAGAGGTAAAGTTAGATAGAACCTTACTCTCTGAAGTGGTATCTTGGTTGAGCAGTAAGGCAGTATCAGAGGACAGGGTTAAGCATTAGATGTACACAGTCAGTCAGGAAATGAATTCACACACTCAAGAACTGAACTCTAGGCCAATTGTTTTTGTATAAAAAAAATACTGTTGTTTATTTTTAGAACCAAGCAAGCATTGGAATGAAGAGGCTTTTTCAGTAAATTGCAGGTAAGTTACTTTTACGTTACTTTTTCCAACTCAGTGCTGGATGCCTAGATTCATCACTGGGACATTTCCCGTAAACAGGTGAGTAAATACGTTTTTGTTATTCGTGTGAATTTAAAGAATATTTTCAGATTTAAATTCGACGCTTAGAAACTTTTTGGAGCTGTACATTGAAATGGATAGGCTTTGTCAAGAAATTGCAGGTAAGTTACTTTTACGTTACTTTTTCTAACTCAGTGCTGGATGCCTAGATTCAGCACTGGGACATTTCCTGAAACCAGTTGAGAAAATGCGTTTAGGTTATTGTTACAATTTTTAAGGAATATTTAGAGTTTTCAAAACTCCACACTTAGTAGTTTTTCTGAAGAAAATTGTCAATGTTATTCTATGGAGAAAAACAGGTTATCAGTTTGCAGGTAAGTAAACGACTGTGGGAGTTAGGGTTCTGGGGTTAGACTCAGTGGTCCCCCAGGGTCAGTAATGCACTGTGATTGCACCCTCAGTGGCACTAGGGCAGCCAGGTGCAGAGTGTGGATGCCCAATTTTATCCTATGGAGGATAGGGGGGCTCTGGTTGGTGGCTACTGGCAAGCAGGCCATGGGGCTGTGGGAGCGAAGCTCCTAGGGTTTGGCTCAGAGCAAGTTGGGGACCAAAGTAGCACCAAAGGTGAGCCCTGAGCAGCACTAGGGCTGTCGGGTGCAGGGTGCTGTTTTGAAGTTGGCTGCCCTGTTGATTTCAATAGAGATTATCCGGGACAAAGAAACACTGCAGGCTCGGTGACGAGGATCTTTCGGGAGTCACCACCATTTTTAAGGGTAAGTTAGGATGTTGAGGGTTGGTTAGGCACTGCTGGGTTGGGCACACAAGGCGTGGAGTGTCGGGTGCAGGGGTGCCTTTAGACGTCAGATTTTCTTACCCGCTCTGGTCGCCGTGGGGCAGGTGTCCTCTGGATTGAAGCTGCAAACGTCGCTTGGAGGCTTGAGGCATGTCTGGGGTCACCGGTTCTCGAGTCAGGATTGCCAGGGAGATCTCTTTGTGGTACTTTTCCACTAAAGCTCGGGCTGGGTGTGGTGGGTGCAGAATTGGCTGGATTCGCGGGTCCTGGCTGGCACCCGAAGCTGCAGTTTAACCACGTCCGGTGTTCACGGGAGAAACAATCTTCAAAGCGAAGGCAGGCAGGTCCTCTGGGGTTTGTGAGGTTGCTGGCTGCTGGACACGCCAGGGTTTCACAGGAGAAGGTTCGAGGGGAGACAGTAGGGCTGGAGCCAAGTCAGTGGATGTCGTCCTCTTGTTAGCTCTGCAAGGCTTCTCGTCCTTCTTCTTCTCTTCTTTTCTTGTGGTTGCTGGATCCGAGGAAGGAAGGTTCAGGGTGCCCCCTGCATACTAAATTTAGGGGTGTTACAGGTAGGTAAAAAGCAGGGACCAATGGGTCCCTTCCCTGGGGTGAGTATACCCCTTATTCCGCCATCCACCAGTGGGAGGGGGGCAGGAGCCTGTCCCTGGTTGGCTCAGTCCCCCCATGCTCAAGATGGCGGGGGCTTGAGGTTGTGCTTTACCTCACCTCCCCCTACCTGAAGGGTGGAGTTGGCAGAGGTGGGCACAGCTCTCTCACTCCCTTCTTTTTCCCGCCAGTTCTCCCGCCCAAATTGGGGGCTAGAACCAGTGGAGACCAGTTGCTGAAAGCAGCAAATGGTCTGGAGAGGCTCACAAAGACTGCATGCCTTTGAAGCTTCTCCTTCGTGAGCCTCGTCCATCCTGGGGAAGGAGGCTTGGCACCTAGTCCCAGGATGTGCATTGTTTCAGGCCCCCAAGAGCAGCAAGCTCTGGATTCAGGGGTCCAGAAACATGTCTGGTGGTGGCAGCCTAAGCAGCCACTCAGTCAGGTGACTAGGAGTTAGCCAAGTTTCAGGGGGCATCTCTAGGATGCCCTCTGTTGTGCATTTTACATTAATCCCACACTGGCATCAGTGTGGGTTTAATGTGCTGATAATTTTGATACCAAACTTCCCAGTCTTCAGTGAAGCCATTATGGTGCTGTGGAGTTCGTAATAACAAACTTGCAGCACCATATACTCTTGATGGCAGCACTGCACTCACAGTGCCCAGGAATGGACCTGGGTACTTTAGGGGTACAGGGCTCATGCACCTGTACCCTTAACACTGGCATAGGGATCCCAGCTAGAGGGGTGAATGATGTATGCTGGGGCAGTCATTTGTGGGCATGGCACACAGGGATGTGTGCCATGTCGACTCTTCACTTTGTTCTGTACCAAGGCAATGTGTGAGTGTCAGGGTACAGAGCTTCTAGGGGTAGCACAATAAGTGCTGCAGCCCTTAGAGGCCTTCTCTGGTCACAGTGCCCTGGGTACCTATGGTACCATTTACTAGGGGCTGACATGTGGCCAGAGATGCCAATTGGGTTTAGGCTTCAATGCAGTTTTAGGGAAGGAACATAGGCCCTGGGTACCTGATTAGCAGAAACCCAGGGCACACTCAGTCAAAAAATATCAGCAATTTAGCAAAATGTAGGGGCATACCGTGCAAGAAAGAGGGCACTTTCTCCCCCAACCCCCACCCCCCCCCTCCCCCCCCCCAATGAAAGATGATGAGACTAACCTTGCCCTAGAGAGTCTTCATTGTCTCAGTGGAAGAGCCTGAAAAGTCCATCTGCATTGGCATGGACAGTCCCAGGTCTGTGTTCCACTTTAAAGTCCATTCCCTGTAGGGAGATGGACCATCTCAACAGTTTAGGATTTTCTATTTTCATTTGCATAAGCCACCTGAGAGGCCTGTGATCAGTTTGAACTAGCAAGTGAGTACCCAACAAGTATGGTCTCAACTTCTTAAGGTACCAAACCACACCACAGGCCTCCCTCTCAATGGCGCTCCAACGCTGCTCCCTGGTGAGAAACCTTCTGCTTCTAAAAGCAACAGTCTGGCAGCTGAGTTCTAAATTGTCTGCAGTCTCTTCAGGAGGTGTGTGGTAAATCCTGCATAGAGTGTGTTGCAGTAGTCCAAGCAGCTGGTGATGAGAGCTTGAGTGGTTGTGCATCTGATGGAGACTAGAAGGCACTTGAAGATCTTGCAGAGCAGGCGCAGTGTGAGGAAGCAGGCAGACAAGACTGCATCGATCAGGTTCTTCATGGTGAGGTTGCTGTCCAGGATAATGCGGAGCTTACCGCCGGGGTCAATGGGGGTGTGAGAAGGTCCCAGTTCAGCAGGCCAACAGGAGTTTTTCCATGGGGAGGTGCTGTTCCTGAAGATCAGTACTTCAGTCTTGTCTGTGTCAAGCTTGAGGTCGTTGTTTTGCTTCCAGTTGGCCACGATGGTCGTGCATAGGTGAAAGTTGGCCCTCGCCGTGGAAGGGTCTGAGCTGGTGTTGGAATAGAAATCATGCTTTCGCATTGTTTTACGTAAGTTAGCATTTGTGGCGCCATTTTGTGTACAGGTGCCATTTTGTATTATGATCGGGTATGGACAGAATGACCTTGACTGGTAGATAGTATGTGCCTGGCCCCAGAATCAAAACGTACTCCTTTGCAATTTATGGGCCAGCTGCATCTCTCTGGAAAATTCCATGATGGGCGTGCTTACATTGGTTTCGAAATGTACATAATGTACCGTTATGCTTGCTGATGTCAGTCCCTCTACAGCACTCCTAGCTAATGGGCAGACAGGGCTCTGATCTGAGTGTACCTTGAATAACCTATTATTGTTTTGTATTCTCTACTGTCTGACTGACTCTTCATTTGGTATGGAAGGCTTAGAGGTGGTCGTGAGTGACCAGGGTGACCGTAATCGGGTCACTTCCTTCACCGGGTGTCGTCAGCATAGGAGATAATATTCAGTCCAAGGTTTCTGATGATTAAGGCTAGTGGTGTCATGTAGGCATTGAACAGAGCTGGGCTGAGGGATGAACCTTGAGGGATGCCGCAGATGATGTACTTGGGCTCTGAGGTGAATGGTGAAAGGCGGATTCTCTGTGCTCTTCCAGAAAGGAAGGATGTGATCCCTTTGAGGGCGTTCTCTTGGATCCCGATCTGATGAAGCCTCTTAATCAGGTTATTGTGGGACACAGTGTTGAAAGCTGCTAAGAGGTCGAGGAGGATCAGGGCAACTGCTTCTCCCTGGTCAAGGAGGGTTCTGATGACATCAGTGGCTGCAATTAGAGTTGTTTTGGTGCTGTGGTTCTTGCGGAATCTAAAGTGGGATGTGTCTAGAAGATTGTTGTTCTCGAAGGATTCTGTGAGTTAGTGGTTGATGGCCTTTTCTGAGAATTTGGTGGGAAAGGGGAGTAGGGAGATTGGCCGGTAGTTTTTGAGCTTGTCGGGGTCAGCAGATGGTTTCTTGAGGAGGGGTTTGACTTTAGCATGTTACCATTTGTCTGGGAAAGTGGGCGAGGTGATGGATGTGTTGAAGATGGCTGTGAGCTATTTACTGATGGTCTTTTTGCTGAGGTTAAAAATGGGGAGGGGACAGGGGTCAGTGGGTGCTCCTGAGTGGATGGAGTACATGATGTCAGTGGTTCTCTGCATGGTGAGTTGGTTCCAAGAGGAGATCCTGTGGTCATGGGTTGAGACAATGTGAGAAAGGAGGCTGAGGATGTGGGCAGCGGTGAGCTGGGGTTAGAAGATTTTGTAGATGATGGAGATCTTGTCATGGAAGGAATCACTGACATAATATCAAAAGTCACATAATCGAAATGCAAATATTTTGACGCAAATATATCGACATCTAAAATATTGATATTGTATACTTATTTACAAAAATACACTAATATCGAAACAACATTATCGAAATGAAAATATATCTACTACACAAATATCGCACACATAAATATCGTAATACAAAATATTGACGATTATAAATAACTATAGAACATGTCCAAAATATCGAAAACTAAAATATAGACATCAATATTATTGTTTTTAACAAAATATCGACAAATCTAATATACATTAAAACTACTACATTCAAAACTATAAATATCATAAATGACATAAATACACATATCACATAGCTATCAAAATAAAAGCAACATAAAATAATTATAAAATAAAAACTACACAAATAATAATATTTACAAACAAATATTAACAACATATTCAAGATTTTAAACATATATGATACATGTCTTTTTATATAATAAATTCAACATCTCCTTCCTCACCTAAAAAAAATAACTTTTCTCTCTATTTTCATTTTCTATACAAGTAAAACAAATACCAAACCCCAAAAAATTAAAATAAACCAATAGAAACACAGAAAAAACTAAATAGACCAATGAATTTCAACAACCAATTAAGAACACACTATGGGGTCGATTCCGATTCGGGAAAGAAATCCGTCTGACTATTCGTATTCGTAGCCGTTTCCGTACGAATTGTACTAATCCGTCCTAATCGTGTAGTACGATCCGTTTCTAAAAAATACGTCCGAATCCTTGCGAACCGTATGAAAATCAAGCGAGAATCCGTACGATACAGACTCGGGAAAATAAACCATACAATTCTTAAACATGCTGTACGACCCGACAAGTACGATCCAGACTAGGGCCCGAGAACGCGATTTGTACAGGAAAACGTCTTCGTGTATGAACTGCGATTTGCACGGAAAACATCGCGTATGAGCGAGCCACAAAATCAAATACGATTCAAACCCCCTGAACGAAGCGCACGCAAACCCCGTGTAAACGTCGCGTATGAGAAAGCCACAAAATCAAATACGAATTGAACCCCCTGAACGAAGCGCACGCAAACCCCGTATAAACGTCGCGCATGAGCGAGCCACAAAAGCAATTACGAATCGAACCCCCCTGAACGAAGCGCATGTGAGCCCCGTGTAAACGTCGCATATGAGCGAGCCACAAAAGCAAATATGAATCGAACCCCCCTGAACGAAGCGAACCCCGTAAAAACGTCACATATGAGTGAGCCACAACAGCAAATACGAAACGAACCCCCCCGAACTAAGCGTACGCGAACCCATAAAAACAGCACAAGGAGGGTGCAAAGGACTCGCACAACACCACAAAACATGTCTCTTGTGTACAAACCATTGGAAATGAATGTCCAGGCCAGATCCAAACAGGCAAACAGAGGGCCTAACTCAGACCCACCCCTTATAACACACCCACCAAATATTCAAATTAAGCCCCACCCACAAATAGACCAATAAAAAGGGCCCACACACACAAACCATCATCCTTTGCAACAGACCCATTTAGCTACAGAGACTGACAACACACCAACTGCACACATTCACCTTCACACATACCCCCCAATCACATTCAGACCCACACCCTCATTCACATTCATACCCACACACCCACATCCATAACACCCTCACCCTCCAATCACATTCACCCCACACCATGTCCGCACAGAAGAATCCAAAGTTCACAAAGGAGGATATGGAGATCCTTGTAGATGAAGTCATCAGAGTGGAGCCACAGCTGTTTGGCGCATTGGTCAGACGGACCAGCATAGTTGAGAAAACACAACTGTGGGAGAGGATCGTCAATAAGGTGAATGCTGTTGCACGCATCAGACACACCAGGAGGGATTGCCAGGCCAGGTGGTACGATCTGGTGGCTGTCACAAAATGCATTGTGGGACTCCAAATAAGACCTAATTGCATGAACGTCCGCGGGGGGCAAGGGTGGCTCTTGGCCCCCCTGGATCACCAGTGTGTCTGGTGTGGGCCAAGTCAGGGCCGGTCCTAGTCCATCATGCTTTTGAAATGGTGCCATTGTCCCAGGTGGCAGCCTCCTCCATTGGGTGGGAAGGGTGCAAGGGGGTTGCCGAGAATTGTGTAAGGCAGAGGGGGGGAGGGAGCAAAGCAGAGGGGAGGAGGGTGCAAGGCAGAGGGCCTGAAGGGTGCAAAGGGGAGGGTGAGAAGGGTGCCAGGCAGAGGGGAGGAGGATGCAAGGGGGAGGGCAAGAAGTGTGCAAGGCAGAGGGGAGGAGGGAGCAAGGCAGAGGGGAGGAGGGTGCAAGGCAGAGGGCCCGAAGGGTGCAAGGGGGAGGGTGAGAAGGGTGCAAGGCAGAGGGGAGGAGGGTGCAAAGGGGAGGGTGAGAAGGGTACGGTGCAAGGGGGATGGGGATGAAGCTAAAATGTGGCCCAGCCCTATAACCATCTCTGTGGATGCCCATGTTCAATTGCACTCATCCCATATGGCCCAGGTACACACCCATGCACCATGCTCAATGCACATGGAGTGTGAATGTACTGACAAGATAGCTGACACTGGGCCCTGGCGTAGGCAGCAAAGACCAGTTCAAACCCAAACACCAGGACAAAAAGGTCAGATATCTTGGGCAGGAACTCACAACCCCTGGCATGGCAGCATGCTCCATGGGGGGACAGCCACACCAAGAGGGAGGCCCAGTGCCAACTCAGACTCCAACTACCAGTACGGCCTGACACACACACCCCTTACACAAACTTACCCTACTGGGACAGGCAATGGAGTGCCCCACTGTCAAAATGGTCATGTAACACAACAAAAGCAATTCAGATTTGATGAAGCATCGAAGCAACAAATGTACAATGCACAAATCACAAGCCCCTTGCGCTTCTTTTACATCGCAGTTGAGTCACCTTTGTGACACAGCGGTGGCACAAAAGAGGTGCCATGGTGCTAGGAATTTACAAGGTGACACATCTGGGAGATGTGTCACGTTCTAAAGCCCTGTGCCACTAGTAGGTGTTATTGCCCAGGGGGGAGTTGTTTGGGTGTTACGGCGCAGCCACGCTTCCCAAAAGTGGCTATGTGAAATCTACAAAATTTCACTCTGTCACTTTTAAGCATATGCTGCGTCAAAACCCGGTGCATGCCTGATGCAGGTGCAAGGATTGAAGCAACATTGTGCAGATAGGGCCCCACAGACCATTGCTGGAGCTGTCTTGCGCTGGTGACGCAACCCCCGCAATGCGCCTACTTATACGGCACAGATGTGTGACACAGATGTGCCATTTTTCAACCATGGTGCTCCACAATATGAATCTGTGCTGGCATAGCTGTGGTGCACAATGACTGGTGAATCCCTGCTGATATGCAGGGCAGTGCCAGTTATTGTAAATATGCCCCCCATGTCAATAACTCAGGAGCACATAGCAATCGGACCCCAAACATACCCATCCACAAGTGAACATTGAGGACAATCCAAAGCATGGACAACTACCAGGTGGAACTTTGTCAACTACAAAGTGTATGAGAAATGGATGTTGCATTAAATTGCATTAACATTGTCTGTCTCTCACACCCACAGGGCAACGTGCAGAATCAAACCCCAACGATGGGGAAGATGATTCACAGTCCCAGGCTCTGCAGGACCCTCATCCCACCGACAGCGACGCCTCTCACCACTCCATGACCTGGCCCCTCTGGTGCCCCAAACCCTGCAGCACCTGGATCAGGGACACCTGCGCCAAACACCACAACCATTCCAGCCACTTCCCAGCAGACAGCTCGGAGCCCTGCCCACACTCATGAACTGAGCCAGTCTGACAATGAGGGACAAGGTTCGGCAGGCACCCATGAGGGGGCAGACAACACCATCACTGCCATCACTCAGGGGTCCAGTCGAGCCGATGTGCCCACAACGGCAGGCCCGGCTAGTGTGGGCAGGGGTGGTGGGAGTGGCAGCAGGCGGAGGCGAGAACCTGACCAGCCAGCTGCAGGTCCCGGTATGTCTGAGCTACGCAACATCATGGAGGCATACCAGCAGGACACCAGGGAGTTCAGCCAGGTAGTGGGTGCCCTCACATAGATAAAAAACCTGCAGGCCGAGCAACACACCAGTCAACAACAACACCAAGGATGGATGGAGGCAAGACTGGCTGAGCTCCTGGTGGTGCACAGGGACATAAGCCATTCACTCCGTCGGATCGCTGACAGCAGGCAGCACCCTCCCTCTGTCACCAGGCAAGACACTTCAAGGCAAGGACCGCCACCAGGCACAGGGAGGGAGGAGGAGGAGGAGGAATGGTCCGACGGAGCGTCCCGTGCATCGTTAAGGCCTGCATTTGAGGGTCCCCCAAGGAAGGTGGGTCGTCCACAGAGGCGACAGTGAGAGGCAGCGGGCCATGTGCATCTCCTGGGTCACCTGGTCTGGCCCCGGGAGTCTGTGTGCAACAGCATCACCTCATTGACTTTCCTACTCTCCCACATGAACTTGCCGTTTGCAGTCTGACCAATGATGCCAAGCACTGTGGTCTGGACTCTGTTGACTCAATCTGCAAGACATCACTTCTCCCTCTGTGAACTTTGGATTTCCCCCCTTTTTGTACAGCACCCATCACAAAATCACGTTTCCTGCACAAGAACGATAAATAAACAAAACCAACACAAGTGAAATTGATGTTGCTGTCATTTACCATGATTCAACAACATACGTGTGGGGATATGTCAAACTATGCCCCAGTGTGGAACAAACTCAAGCCATCCATACACTAGGATCTGAGTCCGGGTGAGGACACACATAGGTCACAATGTATCATCAAATACATACGTGGAGCGCTATACTCACCTGTGATGGTTTCTATCTGATGAGGGGGACTTGCCTTGCTGCTCAGACAGACAGTTTTGGAAGAGTTTAATGAAGGTGTAGAGGTCATGGGCTATGTGGAGGTGCCCAGGGAGGGAGTACCAGGTCTGTTTGTTGATGTGGGAGAACTATCTCCTGCATGCAGTTGTACTGTGGATGTGATGAATGGTGCCCAGGACAAGGTTGGCTGAAAGGAGTTGGGGCAATTGGGTGTTGGATTTGAGACGTCCATGTTCGTCTTCGGGTGCTGGGGTTGTGGAGTGCCTCCTGAGTGTGGCTGAGGAGTATGAAGGTGATCCTGCAGTTGACAGTGAGACTATTGTAGGTATCTCAGGTGGACGGTCATGTGGCTGTGGCAGGGGATTTTGAGGATGATTTGTGCTGATTCACCCTGGATGTGCACAAGCCCTCCTGGAGTCTGGCTTTTGTTCCTGCATAGAGGGCATTGCAGTAGTTGAGCCGGCTGGTGTCGTGGACCTGGGTGACTGTCTGTCTTGACTAGGAGTGTATCTCTCTGATGAACATTTGCAGCATGCGGAGGTACTTGCAGCATGAGGTAGAGATGGTGTTGAGTTGCATGGTTATTGTGAGCGAGGAGTGTACGATGAGCACCTGCTTGCGTGTGTGGCCAATGTGTGCCTGTGCGCTGCCCAGGCCGCTGTTATGTTATGTTATGGTATTAAAATATTTCTAGAGCGCGCTATCACCGATTGGTTGCTTGGCGCTGTGATCAGCAATAACATGAACATAGAGGGGAGAGTTATGAAAATGCTTGTCTGAATAGCCAGGTCTTCAAGGCTTTCCGGAAAGAGAGGAGGTCTTGACAACTCCGGGTCTCCACCGGGAGAGAATTCCACAAGCATGAAGCGAGGGTGGCAAACCTACGACCTCCTGCACGCTTTAGATTGAAAGAGGGCGACTGCAGGAGGTTCTGATGGAGTGAGCGTAGGTTGCGGGACGGGGTGTATTTGGAAATCAGGTTATTGATGAATGATGGGCTTTTACAGTATAGGGACTTGAAGATTATGCAGCCAGTCTTGAAGGCACAGCGCTGGACCACAGGGAGCCAGTGTAGTTTCCTAAGGAGGGGGGTGGCTGCCTGGCGCCTAGGTTGGTTCAGAATTAGCCTTGCGGCATGGTTCTGTACCATCTGGAGTCGCTTAACTAGGTAGTTGGGAAGACCTCGGTAGATGGCATTAGCGTAGTCCAGATGGGATAGTACAGTAGAAATCACCACCTGGGTGATTGCCTCGGGTGTGAGCAGGCGGCGTACCTTCCGGATTTTCTTCAGTTGGAAGAAGCACTTGGAGACCACTTGACCAACTTGCGTTTTAAGAGATAAGTCACGGTCCACAGTGACTCCAAGTGTTTTAGCTGACAAGGAAGGTGTTTGGGCTTGGCCTAGTTCAGAAGGCCAGTAATGCGGGCCCCAGTACTTGCCGCTTTCGCCGGTCAGGACTAGCTCCGTTTTACCCGGATTTAATTTGAGCTGGTTCTGGTCCATCCAGGTTTTAATGAAGCTCATGGTAGACTGGAAGTGCCGTATGGAGTCTTCGGTGTTGTCGATGGTAAAAAGCAGCTGTAAGTCGTCTGCATAGTTGAAGACTCTCACCTGATTGTTTCTTAAGGTCTGGATCAAAGGGAGTATATACACATTGAATAGTTGGGGAGACAGGGAGGAGCCCTGTGGCACTCCACAAGTGATGGCCTGTTTGGTGCCCATTAAGTCGCCAAGGCGCAGAGTTTGGTTACGGTCAGTCAGGAAAGATCTCAGCCAACCAGCTGCAAGGTCCCTGACGCCGGCTTGTTCGACACGGTCGACCAAAATGTTGTGGTCGACCGTGTCAAAAGCGGCCGAGAGGTCTAGGAGCACCAGGGCTTGTGGAGAGCGTCTGTCGGCGCAGTCGCGCAGGGTGTCCAGAACTGTCATGACTACTGCTTCGGTAGAGTGAGCAGGCCGGAAGCCTGCCTGATGGGGGTCGAAGCAGGAGGATTCCTCGAGGAAATTAGATAGACATTTGGCCACGTGTGCCTCAAGGACTTTTGCCAAATAGGGCAGCAGCGAGATAGGTCGAAAGTTGGCTTTGCAGGCTGGGTCTGCCCCCGTTTTTTTTAGAAGCGGAATGACTATGGCTTCTTTAAAAGCTGTGGGGACTAGTCCAAGAGTCAGGGATTTGTTCAAGAGTGTAAGGGCAGGGGCTGGGTGAGTCAGGAAGCACTCTTTTAGGATGTGGGGCGGGCAGCTATCTGAAGGGGCGCCGGATTTTACTCTAGATAGTAATTCCCGAAATTGGTCCTGGGTGATGGGTGGAAAACTGCTCAGGGTGTAGTGATTCGGCTTGATTGACATACCAGATGTAAGGGGGGACACTGGTCGAGGAATGCTGGCTTTGATGTCCAGTATTTTGTCAATAAAATAGACGTTAAGTGAGTCACATAAAGACTGGGTGGGGATGATCTTGGGTCGGACCGTGTCTAGGTTTGTGAGTTCATTGAGGATGGAGAAGATGTCCTTGGACTTATTTGTGGATTCCAGAATTTTAGAGGAAAAGTAGGACGCTTTCGCCGCCAGGATGGCCGTCATATATTCTTTCCTAGCTTTAGTAAAGATCTTTTTTAAGTCAGGGTCGTACTTCCGACGCCACTGACATTCTAATTGCCGTAAGGCCAGTTTCTTTGCTTTTAAGTCAGTGGAGAACCACCGGTTGGCGTCGGCACGTCTTGCCAGTTTGATTTTTTTAAGAGGGGCATGAGAATCCCTGGCCGTGTCAAGCCAGCTGGTAAGCGAGGAGACAGAGGAGTTGATCTCATCTTGAGTGGGTGGGATGGTGTTGGCTAAAGACTCTAAAAAAGCTGGTTTGTTAATTGAGTTCCAATTCCTGGCTGACCCGCCTCCGGCTGGTGCGGCAGTAGTCGCAGGGGAAATGCATAGGTTGAATTGAAGGAGAGCGTGGTCAGACCAGATGCATGGTAGTATGGATGGGGCAGTTGTGCAGGTGGTGTTCGACCATAGCTGGTCCAAGATGTGGCCCTTGCAGTGGGTGGCAGAGGAGACTAGTTGGGTGAGATTTAGGTTTGAAAGGAGGTCCGACAGTTCGGCTGAGTGGGGGCCTTCTAGGGGATCTTTGTACCAGTAATTTAGGTCTCCTATCAGAAAGATTTTGGGGTGTTCGAGTGCTAGGTTGGCAAGTTGGTCGGCCAGGGTCATAGGAAACGTAGGCATTGGGGTCGGGGGTCTGTACAGTAGGACACACGCAATTGTCGAGTCGGGGGTGGTGATTTTCAGCACAAGGTTGTCTGACCCCTCCAGCGAGAGGCCAGCGAGGGAGGTGACGGTCACGTTGGAACAAATGATAGCTGCGACTCCTCCCCCTTTCCCGCTGGTGCGGTCAGCGTGGATGATGTAATAGTTGGGTGGGAGTGCCGCGATTATATCGGGGGCAGAGTTGGGGATTAACCATGTCTCCGTGAGCAGGAGGATGTCCGGTTTCTCTGTGTCTAATAGAAGGAAGATGTCCAGCTGGTGTTTTGCCAGGGAGCGAGTGTTTAGGTAAAAGATGGTGAGCGGTGGTGGGAGTGGGTCTCTCTGCGTGTATTGTAGCGCCGGGGTGGTTAAATGACAACCCTGGGACAGGATGCCGTTGGAGCAGAGACGACTAAGAGTGTCCCTTGGTAACAAGCCCTGTCCTTTGTTTCTATAACTCAAAAGGACAGACCTCGGGTAGACGCTGGGACGGGCAGCATGGTCTGCCCCTGGCCCCGGTCGGTCGCGGACGGGCGCAGACGGGCTTGTCTTAGGCGCGTCTTCGGCGCGCCGTCGATGCGCCCGCTGCGCTCGTCCGCTGCGCTTCCTGGGGGGGTGGTTCATTAGTAGCCGTAAAGGTGGGAGGGGCCGAGCACTGTGCCGCTCGCCTGCTCCTCACCTGAAGGTGATTTCCGCTAGGGTCCCCGGCAGCGCCTGACAGCTGCGGTGGGGCGGGAACAAGGGAGTGAGGTGAGGCCCAACAGAGGCGTCAGTATCACAATAACAGAAAATACACTTCTAAAAATTATTCTTTTAAAAGCGATCAAGTTTACAGGTTTAAAAACTATTTTCCGCTAGTAATAGAACATCAATCATTCATACCAGGTCCCGGCTTCCGCCTCAAGACCTCCACATTGCATGCACACTGTCAATCTGTGCTCGCGCTGTGACTGGCGTTTTTATATGTCTAAAGGTGGGAGGGGCCGAGCACTGTGCCGCTCGCCTGCTCCTCACCTGAAGGTGATTTCCGCTAGGGTCCCCGGCAGCGCCTGACAGCTGCGGTGGGGCGGGAACAAGGGAGTGAGGTGAGGCCCAACAGAGGCGTCAGTATCACAATAACAGAAAATACACTTCTAAAAATTATTCTTTTAAAAGCGATCAAGTTTACAGGTTTAAAAACTATTTTCCGCTAGTAATAGAACATCAATCGTTCATACCAGGTCCCGGCTTCCGCCTCAAGACCTCCACATTGCATGCACACTGTCAATCTGTGCTCGCGCTGTGACTGGCGTTTTTATATGTCTAAAGGTGGGAGGGGCCGAGCACTGTGCCGCTCGCCTGCTCCTCACCTGAAGGTGATTTCCGCTAGGGTCCCCGGCAGCGCCTGACAGCTGCGGTGGGGCGGGAACAAGGGAGTGGGGTGAGGCCCAACAGAGGCGTCAGTATCACAATAACAGAAAATACACTTCTAAAAATTATTCTTTTAAAAGCGATCAAGTTTACAGGTTTAAAAACTATTTTCCGCTAGTAATAGAACATCAATCATTCATACCAGGTCCCGGCTTCCGCCTCAAGACCTCCACGTTGCATGCACACTGTCAATCTGTGCTCGCGCTGTGACTGGCGTTTTTATATGTCTAAAGGTGGGAGGGGCCGAGCACTGTGCCGCTCGCCTGCTCCTCACCTGAAGGTGATTTCCGCTAGGGTCCCCCGCAGCGCCTGACAGCTGCGGTGGGGCGGGAACAAGGGAGTGAGGTGAGGCCCAACAGAGGCGTCAGTATCACAATAACAGAAAATACACTTCTAAAAATTATTCTTTTAAAAGCGATCAAGTTTACAGGTTTAAAAACTATTTTCCGCTAGTAATAGTACATCAATCGTTCATACCAGGTCCCGGCTTCCGCCTCAAGACCTCCACGTTGCATGCACACTGTCACAAGAAGTTGTCCCAGCCATAAGGGGACATTCCTCAGATGATGAGCTCAGTCTTGTCAAAGTCCAGCCTCATGTGGCTGATGTTCATCCATTTGTCAATGCACCTCATGCCTTCTTGAAGGTTGGATCTGGGAGTGGCTGGGTCTTTGGTGAGGGTGAGGAGCAGCTGGGTGTCAATGGCAGAAGGAATGATAATGAGGTTGTGTGCGCATGTGATGTTGGAGAGGGTGGTCATGGAGACAATGTAGATTATGACACTGAGAGATGAGGCCTGGGCCGATGACCCCAGTGTACTACGTGCCGAAGGTGGGAGGCGGACTCCCTGGGCCTTGCTGGTGAGGTTCTTGGCGATTTCATCCTGGGCCTTCCTCTGGATACCAATGTTGAAGATGTGTGATCTGACAGTGTGGTAGCACATGGTGTAGAATGACGTTGAGAGGTCGATGGGATGAGGGTGGTGGTCTCACCATCGTTGAGCAGGGTCCAAGATGTTGTTGGTGGTGGCAATGAGGGTTTTTGCAGTGGGGTGATTACTGTGGAAGATGGTCTGGGGCGGGTTGCTTGGAGATATTTGCATGGAGTGAGTTGGTCAGTTGCTCGTTGACTGTCTTCTTGATGACTTTTGCCGGGTAGGAAAGCAGGGTGATGTTCCAGGAGATCCTGCGGTACTGCCATCTGTCGTCAAAGAAGGGCCTGGGTTCCTGCATGCCTCCAGCTCCCATGGAAAGTGGCATACTCTAGGGAGACATTCATGACGGGCCGGAGGTGGGCTTGAAGGATGGTGTATGCTGTGATAGAGATGTTGTGTGGGAAGGGTCCAGCTGGAGAGCCGGAGAGGATGGTGTACATGAGCCGGGTGGTGTCTTTGCTGCTGATGGGAGTCCAGGACCTGAGGGGGGGCTATGTCCTGTGGAAAATAGCGTTGTCTGCATCTGTGTGGCGAGGCTGTCGTGTACGTCCACGAACTTGCAGTGGTAGTATGTTGCAAGGGATCCCCTTGGCCTTGCAAGGGTGAGATGTCTTTTGGATGGAGAGCTGGGGTCAGATAGTTCACTCACAATGCCTATGAGGTCATTCATGTTGTGTCTGTTGGTGCCTAGGCCATACCTGAAGGTTGTTCTCTTGTCCGTGCTGATGATATGGTGATGTCTGTGTGTTGTGGATTTCAGGGCTGAAAGGTAACTGATGGTTGTTTGTTTTTTCACAACCAATTTTATTGAGCAAGTAGGCAATAAACTTGTGGCACCCCACAGACCGGAGATCACCACAACAATACAGGTACAGTATATCAAATGAGTAGCAAATGTTCAAGCAGGCACAGAGAATAGGCTCAATATGAATAAACCCCCAACCCACCCTACCCCCCAACCCCGGCCCCCCCAACTCCCAGAAACTCCCCCCCACCCCTCCCCCCCGAAGGTGTACATATAGCAGCAGATAAAGGGTGTAGGTGTAGCACGACAGGAGTGTCGCAGAATCGGGCCAACAACGTCCATACAATCAAATGTCCTCTTCTCGCTCCGCTGGGGGATCCAGTGACAGACCCCGGTAGTCGGCCCACCGCTTCCAAATTTTGTAGTGTTTGCGTGGGCAGCCCCTCGCCTCAAAGATCGGCTTCTCAAGGCCCATGAAGTAGTCCAATCCAGCTTTCCACGCAGACAGGGGAGGGGCCCTCACACCCTTCCACGCCCGGGCTAGGTCCCGTTTGGCAACAACAAGCCCCAAAAGCAGCAGATGACGCTTATAAATGTTCCCACTAACGCCCTCCATAACGTGCAGCAACCCCAGCCGATGGGTGCGGGGAAGGTCCCAGCCTAGGACCTCAGATAGACAACTCCACACACCTCTCCAAAAACCAGACAACCGACCACACGACCACACAGTATGTATCAGGGATCCAGGCACCGTCCCACAGCGCAAACATTCCGGGGATTCAATCAACCCAGCTCTCCACAATCGTTCACGGGTGTAGTAGGCCCGGTGCAGGTATTTAAATTGGATGAGCCGGAGCCGATGGTTGTTTGTTTGACAAAGTTTGCACATGAGTCCGGCTAGACCTGTATGAGTCCAGTAGGTCTGCCTTGTCCCGGGGGCTTAACTGTTGTTGTGCTTCACAGGAAAGTCCGCCAATGTGGCAAGAGTGTTGGATCAGTCGCTGATCCAGTGAGTGCGATTGCAGGGTGTGGCGGTGTCATTGGTTAGAGTGTCCTGTGTGAGGGTGCCACACAGCTCATTTGTTTTGACTTAGGTCAAGCTTTTTTGGTGGATCTATAGCAGAGTGTGGTGCAGTGTGTTGTTTCTTCGACAACTGGATGCAAATGTTGATGTACCAATGCAGAATGGTGCTGTGGTTGTCCTCTAGCCAGGAGTTGCTGTCTCCCTGACCCATGTAGTCTGTGTAGGGGAGGGCCTGCGTGCTGATGTAGTCGTCCAATGTCTGAGGACCAATCAGTAAAGCTGTTTCCCAGCTCTGTGGTCTCTGATTTTTACAACATTTCTTAGGAAGCCTCTCTGCTCGAAATGCAGATGTGTAAATCAGGTTCCCCTACTGACAACTTGCCCGCCAAGCTATACAACATCCTTGCTAAGAGTCCCAATCACCATTTAAGCCCCATCTGGAACCTTTCCCTCAAATTGGGCTCTAATCCGGATGTGTGGAAAGACGTGTTCCTCCTGCCCATCTTAAGGAAAGCCAACACTGATCCTGAACCTCCTTGCAATCATAGACCTAACTCTCTTTTACCAGCTCCGGCCAACATTTAAGTGAAAATTTCCTGGCAGCAACTGATGGCCTTTGTTGAAGATAATAGCCTCCTTCACGACTCCCAATCCAGCTTCCATCCCGGATATAGTACGGAGTTGGCCCTCATTGAAATGGCATACTCTATACGCTGTGCGGTCGACTGAGGTTCCAAGGCAGTGTTGGTACTGTTAGACTTGTCTACAACATTTCACACCGTTGCCCATCCCATTCTTATTAAACGCCTTAAGACCATAGGCGTGGGGGGCTCAGTGCTGAACTGGATATCGTCCTTACTATCTGACTGCACACAGCAGTTCCGGACCTATCCATTCAACTCCACAGTTAAACCACTGAAGTGGGGTGTGCCGCAGGTCTCTGCTCTGAGCCCTCTGATTTTTAATATTTACTTAACCCCGCTGGCTGCATCAATTGCCATATCTGAAGTCAAAATCATATCATATGCTGATTTCTATTCCTCTTCTATTCACCTTAAATGCTGTGTGTGCCGCTAATTTTGACCCACTATGATATGATATGATAAAAATTATTTATACAGCGCACGTACACCGACGGTTTCTTGGTGATTCAGAGACAGGCTGAGAACAAGCAGCATGATGTGATCCATTAATTGTAGGCTTGGGAAAAGCCCTCCTGAATTGAGGATAGGAGGGGATTAAACGGAAAGCTGAGGGGAGTGAATTCCAGAAGAGTGGAGCCTGTGAGGAAAACCTCAGGCGACCGTGTTTCCGGCGTCTAAAGGTGCAGATCTTTAGACTGGGTGTGAGTGTTTGATTGGTTCAGGTGCTCCGTCCATTACCACCCCCTTTTGTACCGCTTTTGGCCGCCATAAGTGTGGCAGGGTATGCTCAGACGTGAGTCCCTTGCTCACTTTGCCACTGGATTCAAGCAAGCCGGGCTGAAGACGGCTGGAATGCCAGAAACCGGTCCTCGGAAGCTTGTTTCCGGTCCAGGGAAGGCATGGCTTGGCAGTTCGGGCTGGACTGTTCCCATGAGGCACAGGGTCAGACTGATTTGCATATAGCCATGTCTGAACTGGGATGGCAGAGTGGGCTAAAGAACGGTGATGGATTAAACCCAGATCTTTTGACTGGGTGTGAGTGTTTGATTGGTTCAGATACTCCGTCCATTACCACCCCCTTTTGTACCGCTTTTGGCCGCCATAAGTGTGGCAGGGTATGCTCAGACGTGAGTCCCTTGCTCACTTTGCCACTGGATTCAAGCAAGCCGGGCTGAAGACGGCTGGAATGCCAGAAACCGGTCCTCGGAAGCTTGTTTCCGGTCCAGGGAAGGCATGGCTTGGCAGTTCAGACTGGACTGTTCCCATGAGGCACAGGGTCAGACTGATTTGCATATAGCCATGTCTTAACTGGGATGGCAGAGTGGGCTAAAGAACGGTGATGGATTAAACCCAGATCTTTTGACTGGGTGTGAGTGTTTGATTGGTTCAGATGCTCCATCCATTACCACCCCCTTTTGTACCGCTTTTGGCCGCCATAAGTGTGGCAGGGTATGCTCAGACGTGAGTCCCTTGCTCACTTTGCCACTGGATTCAAGCAAGCCGGGCTGAAGACGGCTGGAATGCCAGAAACCGGTCCTTAGAAGCTTGTTTCCGGTCCAGGGAAGGCATGGCTTGGCAGTTCGGGCTGGACTGTTCCCATGAGGCACAGGGTCAGACTGATTTGCATATAGCCATGTCTGAACTGGGATGGCATAGTGGGCTAAAGAACGGTGATCGATTAAAGCCAGATCTTTTGACTGGGTGTGAGTGTTTGATTGGTTCAGATGCTCCGTCCATTACCACCCCCTTTTGTACCGCTTTTGGCCGCCATAAGTGTGGCAGGGTATGCTCAGACGTGAGTCCCTTGCTCACTTTGCCACTGGATTCAAGCAAGCCGGGCTGAAGACGGCTGGAATGCCAGAAACCGGTCCTCGGAAGCTTGTCCAGGGAAGGCATGGCTTGGCAGTTTGGGCTGGACTGTTCCCATGAGGCACAGGGTCAGACTGATTTGCATATAGCCATGTCTGAACTGGGATGGCAGAGTGGGCTAAAGAATGGTGATGGATTAAACCCAGATCTTTTGACTGGGTGTGAGTGTTTGTTTGGTTCATATGCTCCATCCATTACCACCCGCTTTTGTACAGGTTTCAGATATGAGCAGGACATCTGGCTTAATAGAATCTAGGAGGTAAAAGATCTCAAGTTGATGTTTGACCAAAGATCTGGTATTCAGATACCAAATAGATAGATGATCGTAATTAGGACTATAACCACAAGGGGGAATAACAGATTGTACGACCATGGAGCTCGAGGGAGGAGTTAGAGAGGGGAGACTCATGGAAAAGAGCGGAGAAGAGTACCCAGACTGTAATTTTTCATTGTGCTCAAGAATGTTATGGAGGTTTTTGGTAATGGACCCGTTCACTTGAAGGGAGATAAGCTCCTTTGCTGTATAAGCTTGGGTAGGACGGGCACAGTGCATGGCCCCTGGTCCCGTTCGGGCTCGGACGGGTGCACATGGGCTTGCCTTTGGCGCGCCTGCTGCGCTTCACCCCCAGCATCCGTTTTTAAAGGGAGGAAGGTCCTAGCGCTAGAACGCTGACCTCCTCCTACCGGAAGTAGGAAAATCTAGTGGTGAACTGAACACCTATAGGCTCCCTCCACATCAATCGAGCAGCGCTCGTGGTGGACTGGGGAGTCCATAGGCAGTGAGGCAGAGTAAAAAGAATGAAAACACAATCCCCCCAATTAGCCGCTCTAACTCAGAGGAGGACGCCGGCAAACATAGTTTTAAAAATCAGCCAGGCAGCAAGTCCCAGCGCGTCCAAAGCGCGTCACCCCCAGCATCTGGTTTTAAAGGGAGGAAGGTCCTAGCGCTAGAACGTTGACCTCCTCCTACCGGAAGTAGGAAAATCTACTGGTGAACTTAACACCTATAGGCTCCCTCCACATCAATCGACGGGCGCTCGTGGTGGACCGGGAAGTCTATAGGCAGTGAGGCAGAGTAAAAAGAATAAAAACACAATCCCCCCAATTAGCCGCTCAAACTCAGAGAAGGAGTACCAGCAAACATACAGTTTTAAAAATCAGCCAGGCAGCAAGTCCCAGCGCATCCAACACGCTTCACCCCCAGCATCCAGTTTTAAAGGGAGGAAGGTCCTAGCGCTAGAACGCTGACCTCCTCCTACCGGAAGTAGGAAAATCTACTAATGAACTGAGCACCTATAGGCTCCCTCCACATCAATCGAGCGGCGCTCGTGGTGGACCGTTGAGTCTATAGGCAGTGAGGCAGAGTAAAAAGAATAAAAACACAATCCCCCCAATTAGCCGCTCTAACTTAGAGGAGGAATGCCAGCAAACATACAGTTTTAAAAATCAGCCAGGCAGCAAGTCCCAGCACTATAAATTATTGCGGCCTGGATGTACTACAATTTCTTAGAACTTAATACAGTTAACACCGAGATCCTATTTTTTTAACGAACCTTCTCCCCTCTCTTCCAATGTGTGTTGGCCAGAGGAACTGGCCATTGCTCCGGCACACAAGGACTTGTTCAGGAATCTGGAAGTTAGATGGGATAATCAGCTATCCCTTGCCACACAGGTACAAGAGGCGGGTGCCGCTTCTTTTGGCAAGATTAAACTCATCAAGATAATTATTCACTATCTGCTCAATGTAACCCGGAAAACGGTGGATCACGCACTGATTAACTCCCATTTACACTACGCAAAAAGCTCATACGTAGGTCTCACATTAGGCTTGCTCCGTATACTGCAGACGGGCCAAAAGGCTGCTGCCTGCCTGGTATGTGGAGTCTCTCTTTGACAACATATCTCCCCGTATCTTAGACTACTCCATTGGCTGCCCATGGATACACAAATAGAGTTCAATCAATCAATCAATCAAGAAATTTGTATAGCGCGCTACTCACCTGGAGGGTCTCAAGGCGCTTTGGTAGGGGGGGTCCGCTACTGCTCGAACAGCCAGGTCTTGAGTTGCTTCCTGAAGGAGAGGTGGTCTTGGGTAAGACGGAGGTGGATGGGGAGGGAATTCCAAGTCTTGGCTGCCAGGTAGGAGAAGGATCTTCCTCCCATGGTGGCTCTTCGAGTGTGTGGAACGGCGGCGAGGGCGTGGCTGGTCGATCGTAGTTGGCGGGTGGGAGTGTAGAAGGTCAGGTGGTTGTTGAGGTACCTGGGACCTAGGTCGTGGAGGGCTTTGTGTGCATGGGTGAGGAGGCGGAACGTGATTCTTTTGCTGACGGGGAGCCAGTGGAGGTCTTTCAGGTGTCCGGAGATGTGACTGTTGCGTGGGATGTCCAGGATGAGTCGTGCGGAGGCGTTCTGGATGCGTTGCATTCTTTTCTGCAGTTTGGCTGTGGTTCCAGTGTAGAGGGTGTTTCCGTAATCCAGTCGGCTGGTGACAAGTGCCTGGGTGACCGTCTTCCTGGTTTCCGTGGGGATCCATCGGAAGATCTTTCGGAGCATGCGTAGGATGTTGAAACACGATGACGAGACGGCGTTGACTTGTCTGGTCATGGATAGGGAGGAGTCCAGGATGAAGCCCAGGTTGCGCGCATGGTCCGTTGGTTTGGGTGTGCTGCCTAGCGCCGGGGGCCACCAGGAGTCATCCCAGGCGGACGGTGATGATCCAAGGATGAGGACTTCTGTCTTGTCTGAGTTCAGTTTCAAGCGGCTGTTCTTCATCCACTTGGCTACTTCTTTCATCCCTTCGTGTAGGTTGGTTCTGGCGGTGGCGGGGTCGTTGGTGAGGGAGAGGATCAGCTGGGTGTCATCGGCGTAGGAGATGATGTTGAGGTTGTGTTGGCGTGCGATGGCTGCGAGGGGGCTCATGTACACATTGAAGAGGGTGGGGCTGAGTGATGATCCTTGGGGTATGCCGCAGATGACTTCGGTGGCCCTGGACCTGAACGGGGGGAGGCGGACTCTCTGGGTTCTTCCAGCGAGGAACGAGATGATCCACTCCAGTGCCTTCTCTTGGATTCCGACGTTGCTGAGGCGTTGTACTAGGGTGCGGTGGCAGACGGTATCGAACGCTGCGGAGAGGTCCAAGAGGATGAGGGCTGCTGTTTCCCCGTTGTCGAGCAGGGTTCGGATGTCATCAGTGGCTGCGATGAGGGCGGTCTCGGTGCTGTGGTTGGCTCGGAAGCCGGACTGCGAGTGGTCGAGGGATCCGTTCGTCTCGAGTAAGGCGGCCAGCTGTCTGTTGACGGCCTTCTCAATGACTTTGGCAGGAAAAGGGAGGAGCGAGATCGGGCGGTAGTTCTTGAGGCCGGTGGGGTCTGCTGAGGGTTTCTTCAGGAGGGCGCTGAGTTCGGCATGCTTCCAGCTTCAGTTCAAGGCGCTTACACTCGTCTTCCGGCCAGGACAAGGCCGTGGTCCGGTCTACCTTAGGAGGAGACTCCGTCCATATTGCCAATCACGATCTCTACGTTCCAATGACAAGCACTTGATCATTAGTCCTTACTTTGCAAAACCTAGATCAGGAGCTGAAACCTTTCAGGTAGGAACCACACAATGTTGGACTAAGCTACCTCTTCCGCTGCGTATGATTCAGTTTGAATGTGAGTCTCGCAAAGCCCTTAAGACCTGGATATTTAGCCTGCTTGATTAGTTGCTCCTCCGTATGCTGACTCATTTTCAGCACACTACAGCGCTGGGACAACCCAGTTGGCT